>NC_061110.1:110118787-110136287 GCF_015104395.2 Macrobrachium nipponense
CAATCGATGGTGGGATGCTACATACAGGAAAATTATTGTTGACTGAAATGATAATTAAAACAGCATTTCACATCCCAATCGATGCATTCATCTGCCAAACACACACTATATATATATATATATATATATATATATATATATATATATAAATATATATATTTATATATATATATATATATATATATACTATATATATATATATATATATTTGTGAAACAGTACCATTAACAAACTGTGTTCCCTGGATGAAACCTAAATTCATTCCAAACATTAAAAGATGTGACTGTTTTAGACTTTACTTAGCATCAACTAAATATAATATCGTGATTTCTTTTTCAGGCAATGGAAAGGCAGCGAGTCTACGTGTGCAAATTATGCTTCGAATATACCAAACAAAGAAAGGAAGTCTGTTTCTTCAAGTGTGGTCACACAATGTGTACAACCTGCGTGGTCAAGGTTCTGGAGAGGAAACATGTCATATGTCACCCATGTGAAAGGGGTCTTCTGAATTCCAACATCAGTGAATTGTCGGTCAATTACGGTCACGTAAGGAAAGTGCAAGGATTGAATTTTATCAATCCTCGTGGAATTCCAAAGCAAACGGAGGTTTGTCATGAACAGATCCAAATAGATGGTGACACGCAATATTTAGAAGCCAGTGCCAATTTAGGCGAACTACCGCGTTTAGGAAGTATACCAGATGTTAGCGAAATGATGAATATAGTACCAGATAAAAACCTTCCTTACATACAAAGTCCAGACGACACAGCAAAATCCGGTGGCTTGAAAAATTCAGAATCTGGTACAGATGTTACTGAAATGCTACACTCCTGTCAGTATGCAAATGTATGCGACATGCATCCTGTAGAATCCGGCCCCAATGCCGACAATTTTCAAAGCTTGAAAGCTGATGCAAAGGTTGGTGATATGCAAAACTTAGTAAGTGATTCACCTTGTGGAGTAGCACAGTGTCCAAAACCACCTGGAAATTATATTGACGCTGACAATCTAGAAGGTACTACAGACGGTAGCAGCATAAACACATTAGAATTGGACACTATGTCTTTCATAGAAACTCCCAGGTCAAGCACTTACGATGTGAAAAAAGAGTTGAAAGGGCTTGAAGAAGTTTTTCAGGAAAATATATCAATGCAAGAGAGCGTCATAGAGAAGATGCACAACCTAATATTGCAGCATAACAGTCTCTTGACGGACGTGAAAGAAAAGCTAGAAAATGTAAGAAATGCACAAAAGAAGCAAGATGCAATGGGAGATTGGAAACGGAAGCAAGAGACTCAAGAAAAACGAGACATCGCAGTCGCTGATACACAAGACAAAGATCTGAAGCCTCCAACAGAGCCAGAAGGAAGCGTGAAGGTCAAGGAAACGCAGAAATTACAAATTAAATGGAAAAGTATAACTGAGTTGAAGGTGAGGAGAGAAAATCTTCTGAGGGTGTTGGATGAGGGGCAGAAGAAAACAGTTGTGGGTGAAAAAGACCTGGGTGATAACATAGCATCATCACTCCTTAGAAATGCTAAACATGGCGGAGACTATGGTACTTTACCTTCAAAGACAACAGACTTTCAGGACAAAAAGAAAATTGCTTTCCCACAGAAGGTAAAAATTCTATGATTCACGCTCAGAATAGTCCTTTTCATTATGACCTTCACTGTAACAGTTAATGATTTGTCTGGAAATGAGTGGGAAATTTTAATTTCAGTAGATAATGTGATACACACAAAAAAAAATAATAATGTTCTGCCAAAGGGTTTAATTTCTTTTTTCAGTGCTAATTTTTATTACAGCGAGAGGGGTTGAACTCTAATATTAACTCCATGACAAGAAAGCTAGATGGTTTCTGCTCCAGTTACTTTCAAAAGCTATTAGGTAAAAATAACTTTCAGATAGGATATTAAATTTTAACCTAAAAATTTTCTCATTTATGTATTAGTTTAATATTTCTTACGGTGAAATACTATGTAAAAATCGCATCAATTTCTCCTTCATTAAAATCTTTCCCCCCCCTACCCCGCCCCCATCCCGTCTCTCTCTCTCTCTCTCTCTCTCTCTCTCTCTACACACACACACACACACACACACACACAGACACATATATACTATACGTGTGTATGTGTGTGTGCTTGTATATATACTCAAGCAGAACTTCGTATCTTTTGTTTTTGGTTTATTTTGATTTATGTATAATGAATTCAACTTCTTTTCCAGTACATCAAGCCTTTTTGTTTACTTCTGATTATTTCAATTTTCAAAGCCAGTAACTGAGCAGAACGGAATACTCATGCAAAACTTTGTATGTTGTAGATTTCTACCTCTAGTACATGCTTTCTCAGGTAAAGTCTTTGATGCAAAAAATGGACTACTGGGTGATGAAATTCACTTCGGGCAAAGTCCTTTCTGTTGTCTCAAGTAACGGGTGCTACAAATCAGCAGCGGTCTCTCTTTGGAATGGAAAAGTCTATTTGCATCACATGCGCGATCAAGAATTGGATGCATCTTACAATCACGTACAAGTAAGTATCTGGAATGTACCATTAACATAATACGTTAATATTATCATGAATTCGTTAAATGATGCTGTTCATTGTAACTTTGTGCCTTGCCACAATGGCAGCATCCTTAAGAGGTTAAATATCTTTCCTTTTTTACAGCACGACAGACTCGTGAGTTTTCTGGAGGAAGTGGCTACCATGGCGTTCATGGACTTGGCATGGGCCGGTTCCTTCCGGGGTCGCGTCCATATCCTTCTGTCGGATGATAATCCTTTAGCAAAGAACTTCAGGATCCTTTGCACGGGAGAGCGAGGTCCTTCGTACGCGCATACAAAGTTCTACGCCCTTTGGGGCTGGAACCACTGGGATGAAAGGATAAGCGGTGGGGATTACGAACGCAACGATGGAACAGGGGGCGCTCCAGTGCTCGACAGGAGGGCCATGACCGTCCACGGCACGCGATATGACAACAGATGCGAAACGGGAACCGTCATAGCCAGCGTCAAGCGAGATTCAAAGTTCAGCATTGTGACTGGTCGCGGTGGGCCGACTGACAATATTCTCGTGATCGGCAAAGCTGTTGATAATTTCGATGTCTTGAAAGCTGCTGCCACTCGCCTTAGAGACAGGACTGATGTGGAAATAATCGACTGCGGTGTGGTTTTAACCATGTGATGCGGAGATGATGGAATTTCCTTGTTTCCACTGGATGAATGCTTAAACATATTTCGAAAATGAGAAGGGGAATTTGAACATTTCTGTTTTTTCCCTTCTTTTACAGACGTAAATAAAATAATACATAAATAAACCAAATCACGAATGGCTAAACTGCAATAATTTTATATAGTGATCTCATAATTGTTCGTTGATGATTTGCCTCGTATTTGAGTCATCGAATTTTAATTTTAAGATTAATTTCATTTCTTATTCGTTTTCTGTTTTATTGACTTAAAAAAAAAATGCAACTTATTATTTAGTGACATTAGACCGTGGACACATTTTGTCTATAGATGATTTCCCTTATTCATCGTCTTTGAAATTTGAAATAACTTTTCCTGAATACGAATCTAAAATTAGGGTAGTATAATTTCAAGTATAAGTTTGTGATCTAAAAATTGCATTTTCTCTATACGTACAAACTTATTGAATCTGTTAGATATGTTTATTTGGTATACGCTAGTATGTTGATTACCTCCTCTTTATTCTCTTTAATTTTTGTACTGTTTGTACAAAAATGTTTATCCATTGTAAGTATTTTGTAAGCATTAAAGCATATCTGTATTTTGCTTGTGAAGACTTTTTGTATCTTTTTGATGTCATAATTTCTCAGTAAACTATTTTTCTTTGAATCAGTAATAAAAGAATATTAACAACTTCTGTTTGTTATATCCAGGCTAGTATAATACTCTTTAATGGATACTGAGTTCTCTGAAGTTAAAAGTAATGATAACAACTAAACAATTACTTTGTGAATGTCCAAAAGATAATCAGCAGCAAACATCAAGTTTTGGAAATAAATCGATCAGTGAAATTTTGTAACAAACTTCAACATTTGAATTTAGTCCAATTATAGTTTAGAAAAATTGCAATTTCCTTGACAAAATATATATAAAAACAAATCCTTTAGGCCAGACCTTAGAGAGGTGATAATCAGGACAATGGTCAGGTAAAACTATCTTTAATAATTATAGTAACAATAATGCTGACTTATGAATATTGACTTGGGAAGTGCTGCACAATTATTACATTAAAAGAGCGTAAAGTACCTCTCATTACCTCACACAAAAAATAAAAGAAAAATTTCGTCATAAACAAAGATTCACAATAATAATAATAAAAAATTTGTTGCACTTTCATGTTTAAAGGCATCACAAAATCATGTAAACTACAAACTGAAGATCGGTGGAAATGCAAAGATTATCACGGAGATCTATAGAAGAAAGCGTTGAATTAGACTTTTCTTGTCAATAGCACCCGTACAATTAGATACCGCACCTTCTGTTTTACGGTTACTTTTTGTAATTCATGTTTCAATTCTGTCAGTTGGATGGTTTTTTAGGCTTCCGTTTAAGAGTGTTACATCTGAGTATCACTCTAGGTTTTAAAATTATATTTACATATGATGATATTTAAAATTTACCTAAATTCATGAAACATTCATCAAGGTTTTGGAGATTGCTCTCTACTGTAGGAGTGAGAGATAAGAGTGCTGCTTTAGAAAGAAACTGAAATAATTCAAGACAGATAGTAATCGTTTTGTGATAGAAAATGTGACTGCATCCTACTGCTATGTCTTAGAAAACGGGAGCTTATGGTGGAGTGTCCGTAACAGACAGTCGGGTTGTGTTTTGAATTACCCCTGACCGATGGATGGCCTGGACAGGCAGCAGCAGATTAGGAATGTAACGATGCGTAATTAAAACTGCAATTTTATGGAATGAGAGGTTACATTTATCTCCCACATAAATTTAAAGATAATAATGCTAGGATTGCGTCACTTTTTCTCCTACTCTTAAACCCCATAAGTTAACTGTAAACTTATTTATCTGAAGGCCGTATATTACAGCAAATAAATACATTTAAAAATGATAATAACAAGATTATAATAGAGACCGTTACAATTATAACTCTTATATGATAATAAGTGTTATTGCTATTTTTGTCATGACATAAACATGGCCACAGAGAAATTTGTAGCAATAGATTTATCCGATGTTGGCGAATAAAATCTAATGATAAGACAATAATGACGACATAGTTTGTGGAAATGATATAAGTAATATTATGAGTAACAATCACTGGCACACGGCCTGGTCGGGAACGTCACTGAAAGTCCTTATTTCTCCTCTGTGCGCTCGCCGGTTCGAATCCAAGAGAGGACGAAATAATTATCAAGTAAAAAATTCCCCTTCGGTTAATATACATGAAAATCTTAATTCCGAGGTAGAGCGATTTGGATATTAACGGACATTTGTAGCTTAATGCATGTGCATGAATCACGGTGATGTGATAAAAATAATAAATGCAATAAAGGAAAGCTGGATAAAAAAAAAAAATTTAAATGAAGTAAAATGAAATAACCGAATTTACGCCCTGCGTGGTAAGACAGCAGAGGAACGAGTTTCACAACACAGTTGATAATAATTTAAGGTAACCTTAAAATATTTCTCTGGCCCCCATCTGTCCCACAACGAATCCAGCCTGGCAGCGCTTTCTAATCCGTTTTGGATTAGTGGGTAGGAGTGTTTTCTTGAATTTGAAATAAATAATAATAATAATAATAATAATAATAATAATAATAAAGGTGGCGCCGTGGAGGAGTGGGTTAGGTCGTCAATAGACTTAAGTCAAGTTAAGCAACACTGGCTCTGGTCAGTCGTTGGATGGGTGACCGCTCTCCTCGGCGTTGATTCCTTGGGAAAGGATCTTTACCATAATTTCCTCAGTCTACTCAGCTGTAAATGAGTACCTGTCCCTGATGGGGTAGGGTCCAGCTATGGGTTAAATAGCAAAACTCAGCAATGATGGAAAGAAATGAAAGATTAAACGACAACGACGTAAATGGAACCTCTGGCAACAGAGGAGCTTCGTCCGGCAACCAGGTATTCAACCCAATTGAAGGGGAAGACGGTCAGGTACTTGGAGGTCGTCATCCAGCAACTGATCACCACAACGACAATAATAATAATAATAATAATAATAATAAATAATAATAATAATAATAATAATAATAATAATAATAATTGATGTCGCAATACCATGGGACACCAGAGTTGAAGAGAAAGAGAGGGAAAAAATGGATAAGTATCAAGATCTGAAAATAGAAATAAGAAGGATATGGGATATGCCAGTGGAAATCGTACCCATAATCATAGGAGCACTAGGCACGATCCCAAGATCCCTGAAAAGGAATCTAGAAAAAAAATAGAGGTAGGGCGGAAGTAGCTCCAGGTCTCATGCAGAAGAGAAGTGTGATCCTAGAAACGGCACACATAGTAAGAAAAGTGATGGACTCCTAAGGAGGCAGGATGTAACCCGGAACCCCACACTATAAATACCACCCAGTCGAATTGGAGGACTGTGATAGAGCAAAAAAAAAAAAAAAAAAAAAAATAATAATAATAATAATTTTCATTTTCATCTCAAAGCCATGTACATGGAATATACAAAGAATGGACAATAACATAGAGTCTAGATACATAAGATAACATGATAATAAAATCAAAGATTAATTGGCAATATCCATATTTGCTGAGGTAGTATAAAAGATGGTATAGTCAAAATAATGGTCATGCCTTACTAAGATTGAGAATAGTTTAAAAGTGAATGTAAAAACTATATTGATTAAAATCACAGTAACAATGAAGAAAGGAAAATACCAGTAATCATCTGATAAGGATTTTCGTAGTCTAAGAACATTCTTCGTAGCAAAAGGTGTACTTGTATTTAGGTGTGGTATAGACTCTGCTTCCGATCGCTGTTTTTAAATTGAACTGGCCTTATGTCACTTGGATTCAAGATAAGGCACAATTATTAATAAAACTACTGAGAAAGTGAAAGTTTTCTGTGCTCTGAACCATATTCATTCGTGCATTGTAGGGTATAGGAATTAGACATGCTTCCATGTGCGTTTAGCTTTTACCTTCATGGGTGTTCCTTTTCGCAGATTGAACTGGCCTTATGCCATTGTATAAAACAATTACTGACAGAAATTGCCGATAATCAGAAAGCTGTGTGCGCTATTAAATCGCATTATTTCAGCATTGTTGGCTAGAAAATTCATCGGAAAGAAAATGACTTCAAAAGAGTCAGATAAATTGTTTTGATCAGAATCTTCCCCCTTACAGCTAGCGACCAAGTCTGCAGGGCCCTTACGTCAAACCAAGGCCAATAGAATTTTACTTAAATTCTATTGGCCTTGCGTCAAACCTGGTCTTTCACATACTCTGGCGTTATGTTAGCATTCCCTTCCAAAATGACCAGAATCCGTTTTCTATCTCTCCGGTTGTTACAACTACTGCCAACGCGCCGCCATGATCGGCTAACAATGTCCAGTCTGATAACCCGAGTGAGAAACAGCAGCAATTCGCTAATACAAAGCATCCTAAGGAGTGAAGCAAGAAGATCTAAATTGTGGGAAAGATGGGAAAACTCTGAGGCCTTTGTTCCCTAGATGACTTAATCTCTGTCTTGGCAAGGTGTCATCTGCAGAATCTGTCATTATTATTATATTTCTACGGTTACTGTAATTACTGGTATTTTTCTTTTGCATTATTGCTGTGAATAATTTCTAGTTTGAGTTTTCCTACACCCAATTTTCGTGTATAACCCTCTGGACCTGACTACGGCAACCATATAAGGGTTTCTAGCTGGAATTTGATTTAAACTATCTGTGCACTAACTATTATAACTTATTGTTTTTTTTATTTTATTATCATTATTATATATATTTTTTTTACTATTCTCAATATTATTACTAGGTATTATTACCAGAATTATGATTACTATCTTTTATACTACTACTTCAGCAACCGTGTGGATATTGCCGTTTATTCATTTTTTATCATGTTATCTCATGCATCTAGATTGTATAAGTTACTGTCTGTACTTTGTATATTCCATGTATATGGCCTTGAGCTGAGAATATAATTTATTATTATTATTATTTTCTATTTCTCAGATTGTTTTAGTTACAGCTCGAAAGCCGCCAAAATACGTTTTCTGTTATTCCAGTGACGAGCTGCTCAAAGGTGGAAGCCGAAGGCCCTCTGTGTTCAGCGGAAGGCTGTCTAATCTGAAGCACCCATCAACGAAACCAAGCCGGCAGCCAGACGGACAAAGGTGGACTGGACGTTTAGGAGATAAGGAGGGACATCTCTGAGGGTGGGAGAAAGAACGGTTACTCAGCAGTCAGCACCCTGCCTGACTCCACTTCGAATTCAGTAACTGGCGGAGATCCACAACTTTTGTTTGAATGAGAAGCATTGAGGTTAGTGAATGCTTTGTTTATTTCATATTTTACTATTATTTAATCTTATTTTAATGATGGTTTGAGAGGTATTTAGCACAGGAAATAACCTATACATTTGTTACTGTGAATTTATTACCACCCATCTCGAAAGTTTAGAATAATTTTCATTGTAACCATTTTCTTATTGTATATACAAGTTACCACAACGTATTCATAAACTTGGTTATATATTGCCTATATAACCAATCATATGTTTGTACAAGGAAAATACATGTATTTATCTATCTAATTTATATATATATATATATATATATATATATATATATATATATATATATATATATATATATATATATATATATATATATATATATATATATATATATATATATATATATATATATATATATATATATATGTGTGTGTGTGTGTGTGTGTGTGTGTGTGTGTGTGTTTCAGTTTCACACAATGTTTTCAAGGTAAATTAAATTTTGATTCACATGTTTGCGCAGATGAGTAAAAAGAGGAAAGAAATAAAACGACAATATATCTCGCCATGGCCAGAAACAGTATTTAACGGATTACAATGCCCGGAAGAACGGGTAGAGCAGAAAATGTGTTTTTCTCATAACTGTAAAGTTTGAAATTACTACTGTGACGAATGTTATGTGACCATTTTAACTTGACCATAAATACCAGAGAATTCTTTTTCGAATTGTATTGCGTGCTCCCTTATCTCTCCAGTCTCTGGGAGTGTCTTAGAATAAAATTATCACAAATGTACAATAAATTAACCAAATAAACGTTCTAGATCCCTTACAAAGAAAAACAGGTTGTCAGAAGATTACATAAAATCGATTGTGTAAAAAAAAGTCCAAAAAAGGGATATTTGCAATATATATACAATCGTAAAATCTAATTTCTAGCCGTTTCTGATTTTCCTGTTAGCCGCTGTGGTGGGTATAGAACAATCGTCCGTTACAAGCTCAATCAAAATGGCCGCCTACAAGGAACTATACCCCGTGGTTCTGGGTTGGATTTGGGTAAACAAGGGTATAAACGTCTTGAGCCAGCTCGAGCCGCAGGTGGGAAAGAGACCGCAGGGACTGCTGGTATGGGTGGATCTGAGAACTCACTCACTCTCCAGCGATTTTGGGCGGTCCAGGACCTTGGTCCACCAGTTCCAATAACACACTTTCCCTTTGTTTCCCTCAGCAATTGTCTTGGAAATACAGGGGCATAATTGTTTTTGGAAATGCACTCTTGTTTTTTGAAGCTGATCTGGCGTGCCATTAACTGGTCATCGGTATGAATGAGTAAACTTCCGGTAATTAAATTCTTTGTCTGAAATGATATATGCAGACACGCATAAACACACGCATATACATACATACATACATACATACACGCACACACATATACATGTATATTTGTTTATATCTACCTATATATATATATATATATATATATATATATATATATATATATATGTATATATTAAACGGAATTTTTTCATAATGTCAATTGTCACATTTCTTTTAAAAACTAAGAATAAGTTATCTATTAGTGTGCACACACGCGGAGGCTGTTCTGAAAAATTCATCATAACACATCTAATTTCTCAGATAAGGAAACCTGTATTTGTAGTAAGGAGTAAAGAAGTTTAAAATAAACCAGCTTAGTTATATCTGCAGAATATATGCATACTATATATATATATATATATACATACACACACACACACACACACATATATATATATTTTATATATAGATATATATATATATATATATTATATATATATATATATAATTATAATATTGAATTGTAGTAGCACAGATAATTTGATAAAAACCTCCTCAAACAGACTGTCAGAGACCACTTTCTCATAAGGACGTCGGGGGACTGGTATTCCTTTATCTCAGGATGGTGAGCGCTGGCTTCATCCAAGGGAGCCCTGGGGCTCACTCGTAATTCGAATATAACAAAAGGTTTTTTTTTCTATATGCATGTTTAATTTATTTCAATACACACACCCATGTGCACAGACACACACACACACATATATATATACACGTAATTTTTCATACAGTCAACTGTTACAATTTCTTCCAAAATTAGAAATATGTTCTTATTAATTATTATTACTATAATATTTATACAAATCCTCACGTTCCATATCTCCGTGAATCATTGATACACAATGTATATAGTACATTTATACACACACACACATATATATATATATATATATATATATATATATATATATATATATATATATATATTGTATGTATGTATAAATGTACTATATACATTGTGTATCAATGATTCACGGAGATATGGAACGTGATAAATGTATAAATATTATTAGTAATAATAATTAATATGAAGATATTTCTAATTTTGGAAGAAATTGTAACAATTGACTGCATGAAAAATTACCGTAATAACTATATATATATAATTATATATATATATATATTATATATATATAAATATATATGTGTATAATATATATATATACATATATATATATATATATGTGTGTGTGTGTCTGTGCACATGGGTGTGTGTATTGTAATAAATTAAACATGCAAATTGAAAAAAAAAACTTTTGGCTATATTCGAATACGAGTGAGCCCCAGGGCTCCCTTGGAATAAAGCCAGCGCTCACCATCCTGAAAAGATAAAGGAATACCGTCCCCCGACGTCCTTAGGAGAAAGTGGTCTCATGACAGTCTGTTTGAGGAGGTTTTTATCAAATTATCTGTGCTACTACCAAGTGATAATAGCAAGCGTTCAAATGAATTGTTTAAAAGCGACGAGTTCGGTATTTACAGGAAAATTCTATAATCTCTTACAAATAATAAATAGTATATATATTATATATATAGATATATTATATTAATAGTATAATTTATTAATATATATACATATATATATATATATATATATATATATATATATATATATATATATACCTATGATTTTTTTATCACATCACCTCTTTTATAGATGTTCATTAAGCTACAAATGTCGTTTAATATCCAATCCTCGAAACTTCGGGAATATCCCCGATGGGGATTGGTCACCGATGGGGAAGGTACCGATCCATTTATCACTTATAATTTCCCCTTCGGTGACCATTCCCCATCGGGGAGACTCCCGAAGTAGCTTAGCTTGGATTGGATATTAAACGACATTTGCAGTTTAATGATTATATATATATATATATATATATATATATATATATATATATATATATATATATATATATATATATATATATATCAAATAGCACGAAGGAACACGTACTTGCGAATATCCTTAAATCCACGCTGGAAGGCAAGTGAAACAGGGACTTGGAACAAGCACTTTCGTAGTGTATTCTACATTTTCAAGTTCACACTGAATATAAAAGAAGTTAACAGACCCTTGTATATAAAAACAGAAAGAGGGGGCGGGGGATTTTGTATATAAATGTCTGTCAACTTCTATTATATCAGTGCGATCTTGAAAATGTAGAATATACTACCAAAGTACTTGTTCCAAGTTCCTTTTTCACATTCCTTTCTACCGTGGATTTAAGGCTATTCTAACGTACGTGTTTGTTTTGTGCTACATTGGATATATATATATATATATATATATATATATATATATATATATATATATATATATATATATATATGTACTATATATGTTTTATATTTTTCTAAACAATATTAGTGTGTGTACTAATACCTATTATTTTTAATCTAGGGAAAAATATCCAAAAATTCACTCAAGAAACCTCACTATAAAAATTACGTGAAAATATAGAATAAATATTTTCATGACGAATTGCACCATTAAGTATGTTAATAGTGATAGGCATTATCATTAACTAATTTGAAAAATTTTATGCTTGATACTCAGCGGAAATTATCATGTAAATGCAATTTGATTTGGTTATTCTTTTCATGATTTATTTTTCATAACACTGAAAGCAAATTTTTTATATATTTATGCATGCATATATATATATATATATATATATATATATATATATATATATATATATATATATATATATATATATATATATATATATATATTATATATATATATATATATATTATATATATATTCTCATTGGATCAATTTGAGATAATAGGTCATTGCTGATTTTTCTCTCTTTTTTTTAGGTTTATTTGATGAGTTATAGAAGACGAAATCAAAGAAAGGAACTGAAGAGCTGGATGCAACTGTAAGTACAATTTTTTTCGGTAAAACTAAAAAACAATACTGAAATATGACTGCATATCATAAGCCTGAATATCATGTTTTCGTGACTTATCCTTGAAAGCTGTGGGGAACAATTTCATATAATAAGAGTTTATTATCCCCAGTAAACTTACATATGTTATAGTTTTTTTATATAGAAATTTCAGTTTGGAAATTCTCCTGTGTCGTTAAATTTGAAAAATTTATCAGAATTTGACATCCGTTTTTACTTTGACTATTTTTATATTCTCGTAGCATTTCCTTTCAACAATTTTTTTTTTACATAAACCATATGAGATATAATTGTTGAAAGACTCATCTGGTTATTTCAGATTTCGTTTGAAAAATACAACCGAATTTTTACACATTTTTATCTTTGATTATTCTGATATTATTTTAGACTTCCATTTTAACAGGAAATTTTACAGAAATCATAAAAGATAATTATTGAGTGACCCATCTGGTTACTTCAGATTACATTCTCTTTCTGCAAGCAGAATGTAAGAATCATGACCAAATAACGGATCAGTCATTGTTTTATTTTCCCGTTATTTCTTCCACAGAATGCGGAAAGATCCAGATGTTCTTCAGCCAGTCTCCAGGACAATTGAGAAGTCTGAAGGATTCTTGACAAGTCTCACTTTATGTAACTAGTTTAATTGAGTCTCCCTTTGTTGAATTTTCAAGATAATAAAAAAAAAAGGCCTCAATCCAAATACCATTTCTGGTTGTACCTCTCATCTAGTAACCTCTGAGTCATGTGGTTAGGCATTATCATTCTTCTGTTTTTGAACGTTACTTGCATATTCGTCGTGTCCAGAATGATGTACTTCAACGGGCTAGAGTTCTTCCTTTCGTTATTCTACCTATCTTGGGTTTTATACTTTTCGATACTGACGGTGGTAATTGTGTTTACGAAAATGTGAAAATAAAATGATCTTGACATAAATCATAATGTTTTTGTAGTTTCAGACTTCGTCGTTTTCAGAATGGTGCATTTCAGCAGGCTAGATTATTTCTTCTCATCTTTTTACCTATCTTCGCTTTTATATTTTGCAATACTGACGTTGGTCACTGTTGATATGATAACCTGTGTTGGTCCAAATATTAAAAGCTATGTCCCCTATCAGAGGTATGATTTCTTATATTCTTGGACAGTTACATTTTTCTTTTATTAGTCTCGAGTTGTCTGCCTATAAAGGATTACTAAAACATCTGTCGAAATTGAAAATGGTTATCTTTTCCCACTCAAAATTTTAATTTCTGTCTTTTTGAGAAAGTAAGAGTTGTGATTTTTTGAGAAAGCAAGAGTTGTGACAATCACACACTATGGATTTTCATTCACTTTCGTTGACTCACTTATGGTGTTAGTGGTGCAGAACATTCATTATTTTTTATTGTTTCCTTATCAAAAGGAATGAAAATGTATACAAACTTTTATTATCAGTGTACGGAGTAAAAAATAAAAAAAACAGTAAAACCTGACTGGCTTTTCATTTTTGTGTGATCTACATTTATTGTGCCTTAATGATATGACGAAAATTTAATAATCCATAACCCATTTTTACTTTTACTCACTTGCAGAGGAGTAAAAATCATTTATATATATAAAAAAAAAAATTACCAAAAATGAGAAATGCTGGAATTCTCGGAACTATTGGAGAACCTAAGTCATCCGTAACTTTCAAATTAAATTATTGTCTGAGAGTTCACTGAAGAAGAGTGAGCAGCCGTAATGGCGTTATGAATCCGTTATCTGTAATTTTGTACAGTTTTCGGGAAACAAAAGGGACATTCATTGCCCTTGTTGAAATCTGTGAATTTTTTCAGTGTTTTACAGCAAAAATTCAAAACAATAAGAAGTTTTTTTTTTTTTACCACAAAAATCTACAGGAGCCAATTTGTTCAGAATACAAAATATCAAATCTCATAGTCAGTCACTAGAAAAAGACCGCTGAAATAAAAGGTAGAGAAATTTTATAGAATTGATGAACTGGAAAGGACAAGTGGGCGTTGGTGGTATACGCGTGGGAATTCCATTGCTTGCCTCATTAATCAACTTTCCACTCGTAATAAAAGGGAATATTTTACCATGGTTGCCACAGTTAAGGATTAAATGTTCTTTTTGTTTATTTAAGAAGGAAATATGGCATTATTATATGTTGTTTTGGACATTTATTTTTTGGGAAGATATTTAAAACATTATTATTATTATTTTATCACAGTCTTCCAATTCGACTGAGTGTATTTGCACTGCGGGGTTCCGGATTGCATCCTGCCTCCTTAGGAGTCCATCACTTTTCTTACTATGTGTGATGCTTTTCAGGAGCACACTCTTCTGCATGAGTCCTGGAGCTACTTCAGCCTCTAGTTTTTCCAGATTCCTTTCCAGGGATCTTGGAATCGTGATTAGTGTTACTATGATTATGGGTGCAATTTACACTGGCATATCCCATATCCTTCCTATTTCTATTTTCAGCTCTTGATACTTATACATTTTTTCCCTTTCTTTCTCCTCAACTCTGGTGTCCCATGGTATTGCCACATCAGTGAGTGATACTTTCTTCTTGATTTTGTCCATCAAGGTCACGTCTGGTCTATTTGCACGTATCAACCTATAGGTTCTGATACCATAGTCTCAGAGGATCTATGCTTGATCGCTTTCTATCACTCCTTCGGGTTGGTGCTCGTACCACTTATTACTGCAAGGTAGCTAGTGTTTCTTGCATAGGCTCCAGTGAACGGCTTTTGCCACTTAGGCCGGTCAATAGAGGGTCGAACCCGAAACTAATTACTATAAAGCTGGAATCAATTTTAAAGTGTTCTTTCATATGTACATATTACCAGAAAAAAAACCCACCGGCCAACTGCTTGTGCGGTTTACAAAATTCGACCCTGAAGTTAACATCTATATACGTAAAGAGCTGCTCGAAATGCAAAGATTTTGATTGAATGGTAACTTCAGCATTGCTTATATTTTAGATGTAACTAAGTTCATTTTCAATTAAATGACTTTTTTAGACCAATAGATTAAAAATTCCATTAGATTTTGCAATTTATGTACCTATTTTTCTTGTAGGGGGTCCAAAAAATATATAACATAAATATCTTATTTTTTTTAATGATTAGATGGTCTTTTTGCGTTATGTGATAGTGTAGAGTTAATCTTATATTACCTCTATATAATGATATCTTATTGAAACTGCAAAGGCCTTGGGTAATCATATATTAAACCAGGGAATGACAATGTCGAATTTTAAAATGTCTCTTAAGGGGACAGCAATTTCCATCTTGAAGCTTTGGGTGTTATCCAGCATATATTATATATATATATATATATATATATATATATATATATATATATATATATATATATATATATATATATATATATATATATATAGTATATCCCAGAATTGCGAGATGGAGTTGTTTGCCTAAAATATAACTGACCAATATAAATTCAGTAAACCAACTTTTGTTTAGAGCATCATACGGATATTTTTTTCGACATTTTCCATACAAATGTTATAGATACCTTTTTTTCCAGGTATGAAGTCGTGCATAATTTGTAAGAAGTCATTTGTTCCCATTGTTCAAGTAGAAGCAAAAGGACTACTTAGTCTTATTGAATATAGCCAACAGAGAAATAAAGAGACAATCTACCAGCAACTGCTCACCAGTAAAAATGAAGGGCTTGATGTTTTGGTTCATGGACACTGTAGGAAATGGATTAACAATAAACGTAGAATTTCAACAGAATCAGAAAAGACTCAAAGAAGAAAGACAAAGAGATCAACAAGTTTGTTTGACTGGAAAATTAATTGTTTTTTTATGTAATTCAACCTGCAAGATAGATAAAAAGAATCCATAGAGACGGAATTGGCATCTTGCTTCGACAATTCAACTTCGCGAGAAAATCTTGGAAGCTTGCAAATTTAGACTTGAAACTGACAAGCATGATGAATGGGCTTTAGAAGTGCAAGCCAGAGCACTTGATTGTATTGATTTTATTGCTGCAGAAGCTCGATATCATAGAAATTGTCGGCTTCGATTTGAAACTATTCAAAGGAATGAAGAACAATTTTAACAAAACTTGTGAATGGTTAGAAGCTGAAAGTTCCATCCACTCCATACCAGAGTTCAAAGAAAAAGTTATAGAATTTTCAGATAATGATGAAGCATATAATTCTAGATATCTAAAAAAAACTATTGAAAGACCATTATGGTGGCCACATATCCTTTTCTAAACAACCTGGAAGAGAAACACTAATATATTTCCTTGATATGGCCAGCTTCATTATAAATAAGAAATTCTGAGAGAGAAAAGATGACATACAAGAGGAAAGTAGAAGGATCATTGTAGCTGCTGCAAACTTAATCAGAGCAGAAATTCGGGAAAAACAGTATGACTCATCATCATATCCAACTACAGAAGAAATAACTAGTCCATGGATTCCTGATAGCCTTAGAATTTTTATGTCTAGCTTTACCAAGTCCTCACTTAAGCAAGAATGTATAGGACAATGTATTGTCAAGTTAGAGCACAGTTATTAGAAAAAAATAGATTACCAAATTTCTAAGTAAACAAAAATGCAAATACATTATTGAAGTACTAGAAGTATTTATGGGTAGTGAAAATTGTCACAAAAAAAAAATCTTACAATCTATACAACACTTTAAAATTCCTAGGGCGTAGCCAGACAGAGAAAGCGGCTCAGCCAGATTTATTCAGCCATTTAAATCT
>NC_061110.1:110141287-110143787 GCF_015104395.2 Macrobrachium nipponense
TACTATTAAAAAAAATACATATACATAAGTTATTCTTATTAAATAATCCAATCACAGCTACCGCCTGAATTTCTCTCCAAGGAAAGCAGTCGTATTTTTGGTAAAAAATTCCAGCTTAATTTTAACTGACAACTAATGAAACTACCCAGAATTTTAATTAACAATAACTTTTAAGCGCTCAGTCAACAGTGGGATCTGAACCGCTTCCCGATTTAGAATCAGAGGTCAAAAGTCATTCGAAATCACTTCGATTCCCACTGGTGATGAAGCACTTATCAATTACAATTTTCCAAGGGTGTAAGTAATTCCAGAGGTATTGTGAATTGGATGCTAAACGATATGTATGGCTTTATGTCCGGCAGTATAAAAAATAGCATAAAATACATGAAACATCTATATATATATATATATATATATATATATATATATATATATATATATATATATATATATATATATACATATATATAACTGAAAGCGTGGTGTATTATATTTCAAAGCAAATTCTCCTCTGAATTACTGAGGACTTTTCATTAATTTCGAGAGGGAGATGCATTTACTTTTCAAGAGAATAGAATTCAGTTCACAGAACACAAATTCACGTATTCCTAATCTTAGTTATCAGCATTCATAAAGTCTTACATTATTTATTTATTTTTTGTTTGTTCAAGAGGATTAACGTAGTTTATAAATAATGTCCACAAATCATTACCTGAGTTTTGATAGTATTTGGTCCATCTGACTTTCACTAACCACTCTGCTTCTGCCTGCAATATATAAACTGAAGATTTCATGATGCGACCTTTAACAAACAGAACAAAAAAGAAAATAAAACATAATGTAAGACTTTATAAATGATGATAACTAAGGTTAGAAATACATAAATTTGTGTTCTGTGAACTGAATTCCATTCCCTTCAAAAGGAAATGCAGTTCCCTCGAGAATCTCATGAAAAGTCCTCAGTAATTCAGGGGAGAATCTGCTTTGAAATATAATACTCGGCGTTTTCGAAATCCATTGCTCTGGAGTTGCTTACGAATGGGAGACTATGTAATCAAGTTAAATGGTCAAGAATAATCGCAATCATGTATGACATTGAGCACTGATATGACTGGGAATGCATTATCTGAGTAATAAAAAAAAACGTAGAAATGAGTTATGATTTAGGAAGATATTGCACTCAGTTATTATGACTGCTCCTCTTTAATTACTTGTGAAACAAGGCGTGATCCAATCTCCAGCTTACTCGGGGCGCATGCCAACACCTACGGTCAAATAGCGCGTTGTTTCACTAACGTAAATTAAAATAAATACGCTATATTTTGTTAGAAATAATTGTTCTGTACTGTTTAACATGCACATTATTTTTTTTTATACATCTTTATTCTAATACATAAATCATAAATATCCTATCCTAGCATTCCTGTATCTTTAACTCAAGTCAAAACACTTTTTTCACACATTTTTAGGCTTTTCCATAGGGTCCTCCTACCACCCTCCCCCCCGAAACAAGAACAACAATAGCAACATAGTAGATCGTATGCTTACTCCCTGAGTAAGCGAAAATAAAAGGTCCATATAATAGTTCTTAACGCTTATGATAAATTTATAATCAGTACCCGGAAAGTTAGAATCGCTTCGATTTGCAAAGGTTAACAATAAAGATTTCTGTAGTCGCTGAGGTATCTAACATCATCGCCTTTCTGGGTGATAAATTCTTGCCATTGTAAATCTATTCGGATTAAATGACTTAAACTACAGATGCTATAAAATTATTGAAAGCATGAGATAAAAATCACGAATGAACATCCGACCCCATGTAAAATATCAGCCGCAACATATTTATTTTGTTTCCTAATTTACATAGACTAATTCATTGCCCTCTAAAATCCTGTTTGTATGCCATTTCCAGTTTCCAGTATCTTTCCAAATGCCAAAAACAAAAAAAAGAAAAAAAAATCTCGTACCTATACTTTTAACTAAAGCATACTAAAGTCTTGTAGTCAGCGAGATGTATTCTGTAGAAAAGTTTTTTTCCTACATAAATCCATTCGATGAAAACTTCCAGAACTTCTTATACCCAGGAGTTTGTCCTCCTAAGAAACTTCTCGTAATCTCCATTGAAGCAGATGTAAGTTTTTTTAAATCTTTTCTACAGAGCCACTCGGGAGATTATTTTTTCCGTTGGTCTGAGTACCTACAGTTACTTCCTTTCCTTTTTATAAAATGGCAGAAACAAATGATGGACTTCTTAAATGAATTCTACTTATTTCTTATTATATAGAACAGAAAAATATTTCAAATGAACTATTACTCTAATTGCAAGAAGGGACTGAAAGTCTTCTAAAATTCATCAGTTACCTCCATCTTTACATGGAACTGCAGTTGCTTTCCCTTATCATTATACATTTTTTTTTCTGTTGTCATTTGTTAAATATCCGCTGAGATCTACTTACGTCACAGAAGCTGAACAAGCTAATTGTCCTGAGAAAATTCAGAA
>NC_061110.1:110156287-110181287 GCF_015104395.2 Macrobrachium nipponense
GTAGAGTTGAATATCGTTCGTGCCGTAATTGTCGGAAGTATGTCCGCCCTTTGTAGTTCGATTTCCGACAGCCGCTGGAGCATTGTCCGCATTAAACGAGATTAACGACGGGATACGGGTCGGTCGAAGAAGAAGTCCAAGAAATTCCTTTCACATTGTAGGCGGTTGTTACTTGACTGTAGTAGTCCCGCTGCGACGAACGATTTTTTGAAGTTGCAATGTGAACTCTCGTACTGCAGGATACTATAACAGGTCCATTAATCAGCCCTGCAAGTGAAATTATACTTGTCACGAGGGCAAGTAAATTCAGACGACATCCAAATACAGGGGGAGAAAAGCCATTTTTGAACCAGACTTAACCCCCATGAATTCGCTGATATTTTATAGAATTCAAAAGAGAGCTGTACAAACTTTTTTTTATCCCATGGGCATTAACAATGAGTGACCTATCCAGGTCTATGATGACTTGTAAAAATATCTAATTAATAAAAAATAAACAGATATCAATACGAATCCCAAAGAAAATTCGATATTACTGGTAGTAAGTTACTAGACAAAGAAGTGGGAAAACGGAGCTATTTGTAAGATTGCCAGGCAACTACGAGTCAA
Source organism: Macrobrachium nipponense (assembly GCF_015104395.2). Taxonomy (NCBI): domain Eukaryota; kingdom Metazoa; phylum Arthropoda; class Malacostraca; order Decapoda; family Palaemonidae; genus Macrobrachium; species Macrobrachium nipponense. The sequence continues at coordinate 110,156,897 of NC_061110.1, forward strand.
AGAGAATATTAATCATGATTTTGTATTTCTCTATGCTAACTGAAATTAAGTTGTGATAAAATCTGATCCTATGTGCCCCTAACAAAAGTTTCATATTCAATTTTAACGCGCGCATCCTCTGAGGTTAATTTTAAAAAACTTTATTAATAGGCTAGAGATGCCAACGAAAGAAACCCCACTATGTAACTAAATTTCTATATAAACTGGGTTTTTTTTTTTTGTTTTTTTTTTTCAAGAAAATGTGACATTTTCCCATGAATGTGATTTACTTGAATTGTCATAGGCTAATGTTGCAAGTAAATTTTTCATATACATGTCTTGATACTTCTAAATGTCCGTTTACCAAAGTCATAACTGATTTATTGACTCTAATTGTCTATGAGGTTCAGAAAAAATTAATTCATTTTGTTGTTATAGAAATACTATTTGCTTATTTTGTTTAATAATTTTAAAACAATTGCGTGTTGCATTGGACACACGGATAAGAATAGGTTATGTGGTATGTCATGTCATTGTGACCTATGAACCACATGTGAAGTTCATGAGCTAAGCATTCCTCTCTCCAGTCAACCTGCTTCGCAAGCGGAGACGACACACACAGATGAAGCCTATGCAAGCAGATTATTGAGGTTAAACAGAACAATGATGAATGGACAATGATGACGTCGTCACTTGGCAGGAGATTGCTCTCTGCCAGCTAAGAGTTACGTGACTTGCTGTAATTAAATACGACTTTAGTATTTTCAAATGATATATTATTTTTTTTTTTTTATGATTCTCCACCCACATGAGAAGAATGTTTGAAAAAAAAAACAGTACCAAAATTGAACAATATATTAGTTTCATGTTGGAAATCTGCATGATTGTAAATAAATGTAATTATGTTAAATTAAATATTCCTTATTCAAACTAATGAAAAAAGGGTTTCCATACAAATTTTATATATATTATTAGCCCTGTATAAGATTCATATAGGATTATTCCATAGATATATATTTTCACTTCTAGACTTCCTGACTTTTAAAATCTATTTTATTTTATTTTATTTATTCATTTTTATTTGTTTATTTATTTATTTATTTTTTTCATTGACTACAAATATAAATCACCGGGACAGACAATATGTCAGTAGGTTTTGATATGTGTTTGAACTTTTAGCTTATTTTCATTACTAAAGCGTTAAGTTAGAGTTCAAATCTTTACGCATATATATTTGGATATTTAATTAACCTATGGTTACGTTTTGCTTATTGATTTCTTTTTTGTTATAATTTGTAACCCTTCCGACTTCTTACGGAGTGTATTATATTAACTCCACTTGTATCCATATTATTTTTTATTTAATATGTTTTATTATGATAATATTATATATATTTGATAAATTATGGTTGGCTTTGAATATGTGGAAAAGTGTTTCTAGCGGCGTACCGTATAAGGCTACTTGCGGTATCAATTCTAGATATGAATGATAAAGGTATTTAAAACCGCGAGAACCGCTATAATCCAGTTCGGATCCAATATCACGAGTTGTAACTCGTAAGACATTGACACTTCCTATTTAATTATCCGTTATTCTACCAAACCGATTGACTCTGGGTGATAAAATATATATTGGTTTTGGGTTTTTCTTAATGGAAAGGAATTCCACACAACATGTTAAGGAGATTATTATTGGATTTACACCACCCAAGTCACAGATTATTATGTGTTGAATTCATGTTTACTGATTTAGCACTCCATAATCATTATTCCTAACGCACTCAATTGCGGTTGTTTGTTTTAGTGCTATTAATTCGATATAACGTGTCAAGGAACTATTAACACTAAGAAGTGTTTATTCCCTCTGTCAGACTCGTAATTCTGTTAATATTCCTACGTATATTCTTTCAAGGATTGATTTGGTACAGGATAGGCCCCTAAACTGACAGGTGTCTTAGTGTACCCCTCCCCTTGTTTTCATGACACGTGTTACAATTAGTTATGTGCTTTTTATATCTGTAAGCATCGTAGGCCAGTAAAACAGTGATTTGGCTTTCTGTGACATAATGGGGAACCCTGGATGACGGAATGCAACCAGTTTATGACGATTGGTATGAAAGAGATTATTACTACTACCTGGTCGTTAGTCATCTGCTGTGTTCTTCGGGTTTTCCTAGTCACGGACCTACATATAATATTACATGATTACATAATTCTGATACACATACTTTAAATATACTTTTGCTTTGTTTTAGGGTTTCTGCTCGAAGTGTTTATTGGTTTGCTTAGCCGCTGAACCCTGTTTTCCGTTCGAAGTGTTTATTGTTTTTGCTTACCTGCTGACCCTTGCTTTGTTCAGTTTGTAACAGTTCTGCGCTCCAACCCAGATATTCAATGCTCGTGATCTCTTCGGTTAAGGAATTTTCTTGTTTAGATACGGTTTTAACAATAGGCATGGATGTTTCTATATATATTTTTTTTTTTCAAATAATGGTTCCTTGCAGTATGGTGCGGGATTGCGGGATAATGCGTCAGCTATGATAATTGCTTTCCCAGATAGATATCTTATCTTGGCTCCAAAGACCTGAATGATCATTTGTCACCGAGTTCCTTTTGGACTGTGATTAAAGCCTTTGAAAAACTCGGTAAAGGACTCATGTTCAGTAAGGACTTTATCAGGATAGCCATAGATTATGAACTTAAAATGTACTAGTGAGTTAAAGATACCTAGCCCTTCTTGCCTATTACTGCATATTTACTTTGAGAGGGCTTTAGTTTACGTGAATAAAAAGCTATAGGAAAGAACTGTTTATCATATTACTGAAGTAGTACCCCTCTTACCCCTTGGTCTGAGGCGTCTGTGCAATAAAAAAAACAAAATCCTTATTTAAATCAGGGATTTTTAAGTTAGGTGAGCTGCATTATTCCGCTTTTAAGAATAACAACACCTGTGATGCTTTTCAGACCATAATAAATCTACGCCCTTCTTCGTAAGATCTGTTAATGGAGCTGTCATGATTGAAGAGTTACATATTTACATACGATTGTAATAGCCACTACAGCGCAAAAGTGCTGTATCCCCTTTTTACGTTAATAGGTACCGGAAGTTATGAATAGCCGACACCTTACCATGGACTACTTTAAGACCTTGACTAGACACATAAAACCTAATTAAACATGTTCAGTTTTTAAAAACTCCCATTTAGATATTTTACTCTGAGATTATTTGTCTTTGTCTCTGTAGCACTAGCTCTAGTTTGTGTGAATGTACTTCTAAAGTATTAGAAAAGATTACAAGACCAACCAATAGGCATGTTGGGTATCCCCTAAAAATCTCCAAACACTATATTGTAATTGGGGCGCAACGTAAGCCGGAGGCATACGTAAAAATCGATAATGTCCCCTGAGTGTGCTGAAAACGGTATATGAGGTACAATCACTTAGGTAATGGTATCTGGTAAAAGCCTTTAAGTAAGTCCAAGCTGGTGAAAAATTTATTCTAACCTAACAGAGATAAGATGTCGTCGGTACATGGCACTGGAAACTATCAGGAGTCGTTTCCTTGTTTAAGCGACAGAAATCTACGCAGATACGCCAAGTCCGATCTTTTATGGCATGACGTTTCAGGGAAAAATTATATGGGCTTATTTGATTTCCTAATGACTCCTATTACTAACATTTTTTAACTTCGTCATTTATCTCTATTTTGAATTTTCATTGAGAGTCTATACGAAGGTACATATATAGCTTTATGTTTGTCCTTAGACCGTATTTTGTGTTAAATTACATCCGTTTTCCCCAGAGATCACTCGCGAATGGAGAACTTCCTGGTATTCAGATAAAAGATAAAATTCTGCTGAATCAACCTCTGCTTGAAAACATGGAACTTTAATTAACGGTGATTATTACTTTTAGATGATTAATTTCAGAGAAAGATTCATCTAACGACCCTGGTTGGGCGGGATTTTAAAAGTTAAAGCAAAACAATAAAAAAGATGCGATTATTTTTTATTAACTTCCCGTATCCTCACGATATGTATAAACGTTTTGGGTGGGATCAACTAGATTTGTTTTTAACTTGTTTGCGGGATGCTTAGTTCAAACCCGTGTCTAGGGCTTTGTTCCGCGGAAAATCGTTTATATTTCAGAATTGGGTACCCCCCCTTGGGAAGGATTTGTTAAAAAGTTTCAGATTCCCAGCAAAAAAGTCCGTTTTTACAACGCACTTAAGATTTATTCGAGGGTGGGCCATGCTTTCTCCCGAGATTTTGTTGCGTGCAAACCTGCGACTGCGGATTTTTGTGGGGGAGGAATTTTCCTGATTTTGGGGGTCCCCATTTGAAAAACAATTGTTACGAAATTTAAATGAGAACCCAATGTTATAGTTCCCCTCTATATTCCCAGTTATTTTATTTGCAATTAAACTGTCTCTTTTTTGGTTCAAACGGAATTTTTTTAATATTTTTGTTTGAAAAAGGTTTATAGGGTAATTTTCCTTTGATAAACCACGCCCCCATTATTTTGCATGGAATTGGTGAGCATAATATTTTTTGTAATATCCCTAAGATGGATTAATCCGTTACCAATTACACTAGATTTACAGAAATCAATGGTTTTTTGTTTTTTAATAACTATAGAGGTATCTTGTTAAAGCCGCATCCCGCTTTATCCTTTCCCAGGACTTCTCCCCATTAGGGAAGTTCGAACAACCAGACCGGTGGGAGTCCCCGTAAATACAGGATTTAATTAAGTGGTACTTAAACAGGGAATAAAAACAAGAACCATTCTAATTTTTGTAACGGACGCGTAAACAGTCCCCCGGGGGGCCTTTTAAATCCCCTCACCACCTACCTTGATCAATCAACTTTTATATAATTTAAAAAAAAAAAACGAGAACCATGCTCTGGAATTACCTTGGATTAACGGTTCGTGGGTTTATTTCCATACGAAAATTTCATTTTTTTAAATTTTCAAAAAAAAAAAGGTATTGACATTGGTAATGGGATCCCCACATCGCTTTTTTGTTTTTTTGTCCCCTTTTTCCCCACTCTGCTTAGAGTCCCGCGTTATTGTGTTGGAATTTGCTTTTGCTTTGCTAACACTCAGGGCGGATTTAACTTTGACCTTGAGAAACCCCCGCTTGACTAGATGGACACAAGTAAACCCAAGTTTAGCTTTAAATCACTATTTGGTTTTGTTTTTCCTGAAAAGGGGCCTTACTGATTTTTTAACCCATCGGCCCAATGTATTTAATGTGTTTTTATTTTTTTTTAGCCATTCTGTTGTTGGGTTACGTATAAAACAACGGAATGTAAATGAAATGGACGGAACAACTAATTAGGAAAGTTGAAGCGATTGAACTATTAAGACATGTTTTATCTGCCTACTGCATTTCAACAATATTAAACTGGTTTGTTAAACTTGCTGTTGTAATACTTCCAATTTCTTTTTGCCTAAAAATTTGTGAAATTAGTTGGGAGGGGATCCTGGTCCCAGCTGGGCATTTAGCCTAATGGAAAGTTTTTTACAGGACATGGTTGATTCCTTTGCAATCCAGCCCGTCAGTTTTTTTTAAAGTTTTAAGTTTGAAGTCACTTGGAGGTTCGATTATTTTAATGCATTATAACTAAAAAAAACTCAAGGCCTTAAAAACTGGCGATTCCGGGAAACTTTGTCAAAAAGGAGCATTTAGTCATTGGACCCGAAATAGTGTTTTTTTACCTCTAATTTTATCTAGGGAATTTGTTAACGGGGGTTGTTTTTTCCCCCTTGTTTTTTTGTGTGTTTTCTTAATCACTCACGGTGGCCCCCTAACGACCCTATCCCAATGCATCTTGTATAAACTAACAGACCGTCCAACTGAACGTAAAACCGCAATAATTCAAACTGGTTTGTAATAATGAATTTGTTTTACGTCGTAAGGGATTAAATAATCACCCAAAACAATGATAAAAATTTTAACATAGTATAATGATTGATTATGATATTTTTCCAGTAGAACTTCTGGAAACCAGACACTCCAAAGATAAAAAAACTCGCAAGTAAGCTGAAATCTCAATTGATGTAGATTAATTTCTGTAAAAAAGTCAAGAATTAAGAATGTCCCTTCGTAACTTCCAGCCACAGGAATAACGAAATTTCCGACCCTGCCAAAGGCAAACACTCCAAAGTTACTTCAAAATGAATAAAAAAGGTTTGTACATAGCCCTTGAATTTTTTGGGTGGAAATGTCCCACGGGGTGGTTTCCGAATAACGACAACACGGCCTTGGTCCCCGTTCCCCCCCCCCTCCCCCCTTTCTCTATTTCAGCTGGATGACCTTGGGTTTTTTTTTTGGCTTGGGAGGTTTCCCCCGCCCCGTGGGCCGCGGTTATTTATTTGGATGATTTCGAAGCCCTTGAAGAAATCCTGATGCTGCAGACGCGTTTTTTCGGTTTTGTTTTGTTTCTTTGAAGTGCCCGGAAACGCCCCCTCCAACTAACATGAAATGTTTTTTTTCCCTTGAAGGATTTCTAATGAGAGACCGAAGCCTTGCCCCATGCCCGGTAGGAAAAAGGACACGTACCACCGGGTTTTTTTTTTTGCTTTCTTGAAGTTTCTATTTCACTAAACTAAAACAATTGTTGTTAACTAAACGAATGTGAAATACTAAGTTGGTTTGCTTGAAGGAAATCCTCTTTGCTTTCGGCGTCGTTCGTTGAAGAGTTCTTGTTGTTTTTACTGGAAGTCGCTCCCCACTAAACCGGATGATACTAGGTTTTTTTTTGCCTTGTAAAAGGGAATCCCTGCCTTTGCTTCCACCGGTCGTCGTTGACTTTCTTATGATACATGTTTCTATTAATTCTGGTTTTTTTCTTCGGAAGAAGTTGTAAGAGTTCTTCCCCTGGGACGCTTGTCCAACCAACTTTTTGTAGGGCTGTTTTTTGGCCTTGTATAATAAGGGGATGCCCCAACCCTACCCCTTCCCCCCCCCCCCCCGCCCCCCAAAAAATCCTCCCCCGGCCCCATTCAATGATTCCGCCCTCCCGACACCCCCTACCTACCGCCACACCCCCCCCCCCCCCCCTTCCTAAGACCCTGTTACCCATAAGTCCCCCCCCCCCCCCCCCCCCCTTTCACCCTCCCCCTGACTCCCCCCCCCCCCCCAAGACACCCCGAGACCCCGTTCCTCCCCACACACCCCCCCCCGGTTTCCCGACCTTACCACCCCTTGGCCACCCCTTACCCCCCTAGCCCGGACCCCCCCCCCCCTCCCCTAAATTCCCCCCTCCCCCCCAACCTGGTAAACCAAACCCCCCCCCCCCTACCCCCGCCCCCTCCCCAATCCCCCCTTCCGCCCCCTCCCCCCCCCTCTAAACCCCTTTTTACATAATCAACTATCCCCTGCCCCCCCCCTGACCCTTTCCGGCCAGCCCCGATTCCTCACTAACCCCCACCCCACCCTGCCCCCCCCCTCCGACCATCCGGCCTCCCGCCTCCCCCCCCCCCCTTTCCCCCCCTCCTCCCTCCCCCCCCTACCCCCCCCCTCCTCCCCTCCCTCCCCTCATCCAAGCCTCCCTACCCTGGAAACCCCTAAAGTTTCCCCAAACCTAAACCTAACCTTGTCCCCCAATGGTCCCCCCCACTCCACTCCCGGGCCCCCCTGAAACCCCTCCCTCCCACCCCACTTCCCCTCCCGCCCCCCTTCCCCCCCTCCCCCCTTCCTCCCTATCCTCCCTCCCCGGCACCCTCCCGACCTCCCCCCCTGCCCCACCCCCCCCTTTTCATTGACTTCCCCCCCATCATCCCCCCTCCCCCCCTCCTACCTACCCCCCCCACCTTTCCCTCCCCTCCCTCCTCCAGCCACCCCCCTCCCCCCCCCCCCCTTCCCTCCCCCCCTCCCCCCCCTCCCCCCACCCCCTCCCGCCCCTACCAGCCCTATCCCCCACCACCCCCCTAAGACCCCCCCCCTCCCCTCCACTTACCCCCCTGCAAATCCAACTCCCCACCCCTTCCGGCCCCTTTTAACCCTCAGACCCCCACACCCCCCCCCCTTTTGTTTTATCCCTCCCCCCCCCCTTTTTCCCTCCTCCCCCCCCTATTAGGTAATGTCTAACGACTTGGGGGCGAATATCCTAACAACTTAAGGCCCCGGGTTGGTAATTGCACTTTTTTTCCATTTATTCAAGGGTCAAAACACACAATTCAGATTGACATAGTTACGTTAATCACGTAGGCCGCTTGAAAAAGCTATAGGTCACGGTGTAGGTCTCAAGCAGGAAGCATGACTAAAGTTTATTAAACCAATTGAAGACTAACAGGTGACGCGGATGTTATTCTTAAGCCTACTTTTATTGGTATTAATTCATACTTTATCATCTTAGTTGATCACATTCCTGCAAGCAATCTGGTGAACCCCTTTAAGTTTTAGTCTTTATATAATTATTGGAATAACATTCCATATTTTTATTAGGTAATCATTTACATAATTATATCGGTAATATATTATTATATATATATATATATATTATATATTATATATTAATATAATTATTAATTAATTATAACTATATGTAAATATTATAATAGAGATATATATATATTAGATATATCTATTATAACGTATATAAATCTATAGATTATATAATATATATACTATAGATAATAGATTATATAATTATATCATAATATATATATATATATAGAATTATAAATATAATATATACATTATTGCTATCTATATATATATAATATATATATATATTATATCAGTAATAATATAATCGATATATAATATTATATATATATATATATCATAGATCTATAATATATATATAATTTATATATATATATATTATAATATATCTATATATATATATATATATATTATATATATATATATATATATATATATATATATTATAGATATATATATAATATATATTATATATAATTATATATACATATATATTAGATATAGACTTCATTATTATATAGATTTATATAATACGTATATTTCTATTAATATATTATATAAAATTATTATATATATAATAGATAAATATTTATCTAATCTATATTATATATATATTATTATCCTTACTATATATATATAATATATATATCTATTAATATATATATATATATATATAATAATATTATCTATTCTATATATATATATATTAATATATATATATAATATAATATATATATAGATATATATATCTATATATCTTATATAATAGTTATATATCTATATATATCTATATATATTAATAGGCTATAATAATATAGATCTAATATATATATATATATATATCTATATATATATATATATCTATATATATCATATATATATATTATTATATATATATATATAATATATATAACTAAATATATCTAATTGTAATCTATAATAGATTATAATATCTATATATATTATATAATATATATATCTAAATAAATATAATAATACCATATATCTATTATATATCTATAATATATTATATATAATATTATATATATAATTATATATTATATAATAAATAATAATTATATATATATAATTGTATTATATACTATAAAAATATAGATATCTATTATCTATAAGACGCACATAATTGGGGGTGATTTCCCCTCGGCGGAGTTGTAAAATTTTAATTTATTACTAAAAACGGCCTAATTCTAATCCTCTTCTTACACTGAATAAAGCTTAGGTAAAGAGAATACCAGGTCCCCCTTTCTAAATGAAAAACGAGTAGGCTGTTAACTCTATTCTGTCTGTTTCTTAACATTCTTCGGTTTACAAGTTCCCATAAAGGTAAGCAGAGACCAGTAGCTCGAAAAAACATTATGAAAACAATAAACAATCAGAATGGACAATAGGTTTAACATACGAAACAACACAATCCAGATGGACCATAGCTTACTAATTCCACCGTAGGCCGCTTTGAAGCCGCTATAGGGTCAACGGTTTGTTTGTCCTCAAGCAAGGAAAGCATGGACTTAAAAGTTTTATAAACAATTTCTGAAATGACTTTTTTTTACAAGGTTGAACTGGGAAAAATGTTATCTTAGCCCCCATACTTTTATTGTAATACGTTCCCCATCCTTTAGCATCTCTAAGTTTCTGAAATTCACATTTCCCTGGCAAGCAAAGTCGTGGTTGACCTCTTTTAGTTTTTTAGTCCCCTTTTAAATATATATGGGCACTAACATTTCCCATATTTTTTTTTGTATTATGTAATCATTTACCATTATAATTATCCTATATAATAATATTATAATTATATAATATAATATATAATATATAAAATAAAAATTTTTATATTAAATATATCTAAATATATATATTTATTTACTAATAAAATATATATTATTATATTTCATATATAAATGATCTATAAATATAATAATAATATATTTATATATTATTATATAATATATAGAATTAATCTAATATATGTATATATTATAATATAATATTATATATTAATATAATATTATATATATATAAATATAATATAGATATTAATATATAGATATATTAAATATATATATTATTATATATAGTATTATAATAATATATATATTATATATTAATTATATATATAATATATATATATATATAGATATATAATTAAATAATGCAATACATAGCTATAATATTCCCTATATATTATATTAATATTAAATAATTAAGATAAATATATATAGTATACAATAATATATATAAATATCATATATTAGAGTATATATATCTGGTTTATACAATATATATATATATTATTAATATTATATATATATAATAAATATTATATATATATATAAGATATATATATATAATATCATAATATATATCGCGCCACATATTGGGGGGATTCTAGGCGGTGGTTTAAATTTAATTTATTACTAAAAAAAAAAAACGAGTTGTACAGGACTCTTTAATCAAATCTAAGGAAAAACTTCCGGGGGGTATATTTTAAACAATAAGCCAGAGTTTTTTTCAAAACGTCTTGAACTAATAAATTCCAGCATTAGTTGTAATGAACTTACCTTTTTGTTTTTGATTTAGTTTAATGAACATTTTCTACTATAGAATCGCTTTTTTGCAAAACTTTACTGTAATTCAGCCCAACCTTAAATTTACCCTCGGTTTTTTTTGTAGTTGAGCTTGGGTATACACGTTGTTTATTCCTATCCACCCAGAAACCTAAAAACATTGTTTTCAATAAAATCTCCCTACAAAACTGTCATGGAAAACAATGGAAAGGTTAAAGGTGTATATGCAAATTAATTGCCCCCCACATTAACTTTATTTTATTTATGGCCCCTTTTCCCAACAGTAAGGGGTGGGATTTGTTTTTTTTTTTTCTTTTTTTTTTTTCTTTTTTGTAATTTTTAAGTGAGAAAATGAATCGCACCAATCAGGTCCCCATCCAACGTCCTGGCGAAAAGCGGACAACGGTTTTTCCCGAGACTTATTGAAAAGCCTAGAATTATTCCAATCCGTACGAAGGACCTTTTGCCGGTAAATTTTTTTGTCCCCCATAAAGGCAAAAGTGATTGATATATCCGTTCGTATTTTCCCGCGATTTAAAACAACAATGGACGTGCCAAAAAGAAACGCTAAGGGCAAAGGGGAGACCACTGGTTTGACGTTTGATTGTTTTATTAGACGAAAAAAAAACAGCGACCAGGAACGGGGTGGGCTAATGAACCATTGGGGGGAATTCTACAAGCCAAAAAAAAACAAAGAACCCTTTGTTGTTACAGCAAGGGTGGCGAATTGTTTGGTTTTTGGAAGGGAGAACCAAAAAGAATGACCAGAAAATTTAATTTTACCTGAGGAATTGGAAGAGCGTCAAGGGGGGGTTCCTGGCCCTGGCAAAGTTTTCCCCGAGATTGAAAACCGCCCGGATTAAGTTGGGGGATATTCCAGGAGCGGTGCAGAGATTAATTCCACCTCTTTTGTTTTCTTTGGAGCAATTTTTAGATGCAAAATCTTGGAAAACCGATTTACCCGTAATTAAAATCCTAAGGACAACCAAAATAATTAGATGGGGATATGGTGGGGGGAACATACCACGAGTAAACGTCCTGCCTTTTCCTAGGGTTTTTTTTAAATATGAAAAATGTAATGACTTAAATCTTCATTTCCCCATTTTTCCTTTAATAACTATTTTATTTGTGCCTATAAAAGTTTTTTGGCTGATTTTTTTCTGGCTCAATAAAAAAAACCGCAATAAAAGGTCAATTTTTTAGGGTTTGGGTTTGTTTTTCCTCGTTTGTTTTTACAAGTAATTCTAGCTTTGCAGTACCCTAATTCCTATTTAGCAGGACAAAGATTCCTTTTGGGTTTTGGTTTAAATCCCTAATAGAAAAAAATTAAACCTTCAATTATCACCATTCTTTTTTCTGGTTCCAATAATGGCCAAGTGCCCCTGGCCACTTTTCCATTTTTCCAAGCCAATTTGTCAACCATGTTTTCATTAAATTAATAATATATATAGATATCTTATATATATTAATTATTATATATCTAAAATATATATATCAATATAAAATATTTAATATAATATATTATATTAGTTATATAGATATATATATTATACACTAAATATATATAATACATATATATTAGTATATATAGTAATATATAGTAATTATAAATATATATATACATATTATATATAATTAATTATTTCAAAACTTTCCCACCCTCCGGCCTTCCTCCTCCCTCCCAGAAAAATACACTTACATTGAAAGAATTTTAGGCCTTGAAACTAAGAGGAACGAGGGGTTGGTGTTGTTGAACAACAAGAAAAAAAAAAGGTTGAAAAGAGGGAGGAATTTTTACATAAAAAAGCTGGGAACTCCCTATTTTGTTTTAAAAACAGCAACTGTATTTACAAATAAAATTTGTACATAAGGTTTCCCCCCCAGGAAACACAAGGGTAGGGAGAAACTTCACCTCCTCAGTCCCCCCTACCCCTTAAACCGGAACCGTGGGGGTGACCCAGCCGGCGTCCCACATGGTTTTTAGGAAAATCCAGCCGCAACAACGGAGCAAAATTGCAAAGCTTGAAAGGACCCGTTCCCAAGTTTCCTCTACCCCACAGCCAGGCCCAACCAAGCGTTTTGGTCTGCAAAGGTAGAGGGGGGCATAGGCCCCCAATGAGGGCAGGGCACCACGTGGGAAACGAAAAACTCTTACTCACTTGTTTTCTTTTCTCCAATCAAAAGGGCCACTCAGGGGGGTTTTTTCAAATTGTAAAATGGACTGGGGAAAAATTTAACAACCAGCCCAAGAAACTTAATTTTCGTGGCTTTAATTTCACCAGGGGAATGTTACTGGGTTTAATCAACTGGGGGAGTAATTACAGAATTGGAGCCCCCCCCCAGATGGCTGGAAAAGAGGAAATGAAAACAAACTACGCACAAGTTTTTTGCCTTTGGAAAAATTGAAATTGAAATACAAAAACAAAAGATAAAACAATTCCCCCTGGGTTGAAAATGGAAGAATTTGCCCCCCTCACAGTACCTTTATTGGGAGGGAAATGCCAAAGGGAAATTGTCTTCTTCTTTAAACATTGGGACACTATAGAAGTTTAAAAAATGATACTTGGGCAGCATTTCCCAAAAGCATGGAAAGGGCAGGCCCAGGAAGCCGGGGTGGGTTGGGTGGGCAGCGGCGTCCCCCTGGTAAGGGGCCAGTTTTAGTGATTCTGACCTAGGCCGTAGGGTTTCCGCTCCGTGTTTCTGAAGCTCTTTCCAATGCGACACAGGGGGGATTCCACACATTTTTTTTTATAACCTGAGGCTGGGGCTTGCCTGCTTTCCCAGGGCCTTTTAAAAGAAAAAGGTCGCTCCTTGTAAGGGTGGTAATTCCAAGAAAACAACCAATTGGAGAAGAGGGATAGCTTTTTCAAAAAGAAGAATGGGAAGGAATGGGAGAAATAGGAAGAATGGGTTTTTTTTTCTTTGTTTCAAAAAAGTGGGAAGGGGCAACAATTGGTAAAAAATTTAGATGCATTAAAACTGGGGTTAAAGATTAATTTCTCTCCTTTTGTTTTTTTTCCAAGCTGAAATAAACTGAAACAATATAATATATAATAATAATAATATAAATATATATAATATATATTAGATATATTATATATAACTATATCTTATATGTAATGTGGGTGTTGTGGGTGGGTTGTGTTGGTGGGTGTGGTGGTTGTTTGGTATAAATAATTTGACAAAACCCACTTTTAACTTCCCTTAATTTCCCCCCATACTATTTCTTTTATTCACAAATGTCTTACAGCCCATCTCCTTTGGTTGGTTTCAAAAAGGGTTAATTTTTAAAACCCCTTCTTTTGTTCTCATTTAATAATTTCCCTTTCCTTTTGTCAAAGGTCACAAAGGTTCCCCCCCCCTCTTAACCCTATGAATAATTGGTTCACCATTTCCAAGTTTCCTCATTTCTTGCCTCCTTATTCCCATCCCTAGCACTTCGTTGCCCATTTTTTCAAACCATTTACAGAAACAAAAACCAACCCATTTAACATAATGCAACTCGAAATATTCTCACTCATTACCGGCTCTCCACTTTAAAACCTTCATTTGTTCTTCTCTCTAATTGCTTCTTCCTCGAGTCCCACCTACCTGTATCCAAAGTTACCTTGCTTTGCCATTTGGGTTTGGTTTTGGACTCCGTCTTTTCCATGTAACTCGCAGAATCTCCTGGTGGAATTATTTCCAAAATAAGATTCTCATAATAAGGTCCGGTTTGATCCCTGTAGATTCCCTTCTTTTTGCGTGAAAAAATTAAATGGAGACTGGACATAGCTAGCAGGTCCCCAAAACCCATTCCCCCCCGCAACTTCCCTCCCAACCTCCCCCTTCCTTCTTATAGGGAAGGGAAAGAAAAAAAGTTTTATGACCTATAATTAAATGACACCTCCTTCTAGGAAACTGAAGAAAAAAGACAAGGCACACAAAATACCTTTGAAAATCCTAAGTAAGAAACTATAAAACCCGTTATAAAAATTTCAAAAAAACGAATTTTTGAATATAGAATATTTTGCTTTCCACTGGGTGGCTGTTATAAGTTGATATTCTCATCAAGTCTTTAAACAAGGATATAAATTGAGAAATAAAAACTATAAACTACTTATGGGATGAGAAAACCAACGCTAGTTTTTTTTAAAAACGTGGTAGCAAACGAACGAAATGAAGGTGAAAAATGAATTCATGAATAACATCCATTTTTATATTTTTTTAATGTCGCAAACGCCAAAACGAAAAATAAGAAAAAAATATAATAGTATCAAAATAATTAAATAATGTGTGGGATTAATGGTTTCCCCTAACAGTAATTCTGCTTCGAAATAAGTAAAAAAAAAAAAAAAAAAAAAAACAAAAAAAAAAAAAATAAAAAAACGAGGCGAATCGGAATAAAGATAGACTCCTGCCCATAGGACTAAAACAAATAAAGCTTGTGATTCGGTTTCACATGAAAGTCCAGGTCCAAGAATGGAATGTTACAAACAAAAATGTTTAATCCGCAAATAACGCGCTGGAACTTAGGGGCAAAAAAACAAATTACTCAAACATATATTATTCTTTTCGGTGGATATTCTAAAATCCCACATTGGGATAATTCTAGAAACCTATGTTCCAGGCCGTCCCCATTTCAGTATCCGAATGGGCAACAGTGTCCCACCCCCTTTGGATTCATCTTCAATTTTCCTCCATATATATCGAAACCTCCAACCTTTTTTTTTTTTTTTTTTTTTTTTTTTTTTCAGTTTTGCAGTTCAGCAAAAATTTTCCTTTTTTGGTGAGCAGGATTTAGTTATCAAAACCAATACATTATCACGGCCCATTGGTCCCATGCCCACCTTTTTTTTTGTTACGAAATGTTATTTTTTGGAATTGATTGGAATATAAGTACGGTTTTGTTTTTAGTCCCCCCTGCACTTTCTATATGATTTTTTTTTGTTTTAGGGGGTTGGAATTAATTTCTTTTGGCAAATGCAAAATGGTTCCGAGGGAGGTTTTTTAATTCCACTTTCGCCTTGTGGTGGCCTGTTGGAATGCAGGGGGAAAAGAAATTTTTGGTACGTTGGAAACATGAAATTTTAATTTTCAGAATGTAAACTTGTACCCTTGTTGCAATACAGTAATACTGATGGTGCTTTTAATTGTCCCTTGACAAAAAAAAAAAAAAAAAAAAAAAAAAATGGAAACTAAAAAGAATAAAGAAAAAATATTGTTAAAAGTGTTTAACTTTTCCGTTACTAATTATTTGTTGAATTTTTTTTTTTTTTCATAAAAAATTTTCCCTTTTGGGATGACATGCAGGGGGCCGAAACAATACGAAAACAAGGATATATGGTTTAATTGGGCGGGGAGACTTAAATATGCACTTACGGGGCAGGTCACATTGAAAGCTTGTTCTTCTTGTTTCTAACATGTAATTGGTTATTTGCCTGTAAAAAATACACATTGCCAATTAACACATTACCCATTAACCACCAACACACAAACACAACCATATAACACACACACACACAACACACACACACACATATTCTATAATATATATTATATATATTATATATCTATTTAATATCAATATAAAATATAGTATATATATATTATATATATAATATTATAATATATAATAATATAAATATAAATAAACCAAGCAACTCAGTCGAACTTCAAGTACTTAAAACAATAAATGTTCCTTTCTTTAAACGAAAAGGGGTAACTAAAAAAAAGGGCCACAAAAACATATCCTGAAGCAAAACTTACCTTTGCTTGCCGATTATCCAAAAAAAAATGTTGGATTTACCTCATCGACGTTAATAAACAAAAACATGCCTTTGCCCCAACGCGGGGTATTTTTCTTATAGAAATCCCCGTTTTGAAAAAAAAACGTTGGGGAAAAAGGAAAAATGTTTGCGAAACGGGGAAAAAAAAATAAACAGGCCATAACATTATAATCAGACCGCAAGATGGATCCTTGTCCCCCAGGGTTGTTGCCCAACAACGACAAACCTCTGCCAAATTTTTTTTAATTTTGCCAAAGAAATTTAATATCCATTTGGGTTGGTTTTTTTTTCAATAAAATGGACCGTAAAAAGAACATTACACTTATAAAAAAGGAGCTCTCATACTCTTCTACCTCTAAGTCCTTGTATTACCTAACTCTCCAAAACTTCTCATATTTAGGGGGGGCCATAAATTCCCTAATTACGAAAATAGTCCGTTTATTCAAAGTATGGGCTGAATACCCCACATAAACATGCCCCTTCCCCTCATCCCTACAATTCCAATGTTAGCAGACCTCAAGCAGGCCCTTAGATTTCGGGGGGCCGAGAGTTTAAGGTCCGTTTGTTGAAAAGTTTGTTGTGTTTGGTAATTTCTAAATACTAAAACTAGAATATATTATATAATATATATATAATATATAAATAATTATATTATAATATATATCTATGATATGTATATATATATAATAACACACCAACAACCAAACACAAATATATAAATGATACCTTAATATATTAATTAATTTTTTTATGTTTTCCTTTTTGGGGTTACGCCTTTGGGATGTTTGCCCTTACGCCAAAAACGGTAAGGGAAAAAAAAGAAGGGAAAAATGGAGCGGGCTTATTTGAAACATAACTTTTAGATTAACTGCAAAAGGGGAATTTTGCCAGGTCCGCCCCAATTGAAAAACCACAGCCTGAAATTGAATCTAATTTTATATTTCATTTTTTTCTTACAAGCCAAACATTTGGGGGAAATGGACCTGAAAGAAAAAAGTAAAGGCAAGGCATGGTATGCCAACGTTGGGGGTGGGAGGGCCGTTGTATTCTGGTCTGGGAACACTCTTTATCTTTCAACAATATGGTAAAAACACTGGCCAAAAATCAACTTGTAACTTGCAATGCTGGTTTCCCCCAAATTTGTATGAATTCAGGTAAAAATACAAAGTGCTTGCGAGGAGGACGGAGCCCCCCCCCAGAATCCCCAGCAATCTGGCAAATGAAAAAATTCCCCAAAATTACACCAACATCATAAACCTAATGACTTCCTTGCACAAAATTTTTATTTCCAAGGTCCTAACGCACCCGGTGGAAGGGCGCTGGGGTTTTAAATCGTTTAAATCACCGAACACAAGGGGAGGAACTCTAGTGCTTAAATGAAATGCTCATTGAAGACTTTGTTTATCTGGGACGATCACAAAAGGTAGCATGTGGCTGCTAGGCAGGAAGGAAACAATGGGAGGTTCATTTGAGAAGTAGGAATTTGAATTGGAAAATGTGGGAGAGTTTATTAGCTCAGAGAAAAAGAACTGGCAATATGACTAACTCAAGATGTACCTGGGTCCCTTATGGAGAGTTAATTGGAGAGGTTGGTGTTGGCTTTGTCAGAGTTCAGGGCACACCAGTAGTGCCTTTGTTAGGCCTATGGGCAGGCTGGCTTGGACGTCTGTCTGAGGTGAACGACTGGGCTGAACTGAGGACGTCGTCGGGTGCGAATCCTGGGTGTTGGGGCAGCTTTTTCCCCCCATTGGCAGGTCATCCTGGAAACAGACATACGGCCAGTGGAAGGTTCACGGGATAAGGAATCTTATGAGTAGGCCTAAGAAGTACCTAACTAGCTACACACTCCCCTTGGGATATGTCCCTAATGCTTAATGAGTTTTTATCCCCCCAGCTACTACACGGAAATGACGATCTCTAGCCTGCTTTGTGTTTCCTGCCTAAAGTCAGCTGATGCTAGGAGTATAAAATGGCTGCTCTTTTAGCAAATAAGTACAAATGAATGACACTGGGTAGACGGGGCGATCAAAAACCGTAAATATATATATATATATATATATATATAGTATATATAT
The DNA here is from genome assembly GCF_015104395.2 of Macrobrachium nipponense. Classification (NCBI taxonomy): domain Eukaryota; kingdom Metazoa; phylum Arthropoda; class Malacostraca; order Decapoda; family Palaemonidae; genus Macrobrachium; species Macrobrachium nipponense. The sequence continues at coordinate 110,175,759 of NC_061110.1, forward strand.
ATATATATATACATATACATATATATATATATATATATATATATATATATATATATATATATGATATATATAATATATATATATATATATATATATATATCATATAGTATATATATATAATATATATATACGTATATATATATATATATATATATATATATATATATATATATATAGATATAGTAGTATATATATATATATATATATATATATATATCTATATATATATATATATATATATATATATATATATATATATATATATATATATATATATATATATATCACACACACAGCGCACACACACACACACACACACACACACACATATATATATATATATATATATATATATATATATATATATATATATGATATATATATATGTGTATATATATAAGTGGATGTATTTATGTTGTAGGTAGTGTGTATGTGTATGTGCCATATACACTTGAAACAGTAATTTCAACCAAACTTTGTATACACATGACTTACTATAGGAAAAGAATAACTGTGGGGGTAAGACATCACTGGCACCACAACACATAGTTTTCGAGGTTACTGAAATGAACAATGACACTCCCAATGCACTTCAAGACCAAGTTCAGCCCTTATAGGGAGGGGGGGGGGGGGCGGTGAGAAGGGGGTGGGATGAGGGTGAAGTAAAAATAACTGAAAATGACAGATATTAGAATCTAATCCATAGTTTTCGAGGTTGCTGGGCTGAATAGTGACACTCCCGATGCCCTTCAAGTCCAAGGTCAGCTCCCGATAGGAATAGGGGTGAGAAGTATTGAAATATAAAATATTAAAATGCTGGGCAATGTAACTGAAGCAACTATCTTAACTGGTATGAGAGAGAGAGAGAGAGAGAGAGAGAGAGATTATCGGTTATTCAGAATAGTGCTGGTTGGTCAGCTAGTGTATGTATGTATATAAATATATATATATATCTATATATATATATATATATATATATATATATATATATATATATATATGTATATATATGTATATATATACATACATATATAAAATAGATACAAACTGATGATTTCGTGTTTTCTATCATGACTTTGAACTTTTGAAAGCAAACTTAAAAAAAATAATAATTACCATTCCAATATACATGGCACGCACATAACGTCCACGAAAAACTATCATATAAACAGTCAACGGAAACCTGCTATAGTTGCTCATATGCATTTTAATTACCTGCAAAAGAGCATTTGCTAGTTGATGATCATCACATGATGCATGCGATGGGGAAAACAATAACATTGCCAAAAATGGTAATAATAACAGTTCACGACAATAATAACATCATTCGCAATCACCGGTGATACGACCACAGTACGTTAAATCTATTTATCATTTCATTTTTCAGTCAATAATACTGTACCCCATGTGGTATATACAACTGAATTCTTTTACTCTAAACGTTTGCTCTTGTGTAACAAAATATTTCTTTAACTTTGGTTACTTATGTTATTAGAACATTTTTCTAGTAAATATAAAGCATTTCGATTTATATAAAGCATTGATATGATATTACATATCTCGAAAGATAATGTTTTTCTTGTAGCAAAAAAAAAAAAAAAAAAAAAAAAAAAGAAAAAAAAAAAAAAAAAAAAAAAAAACCCCCCCATCCATCCTTTATATAAGTCAGAGTTAATCATGAGAAACTGAGTGGTTGAAAGAACGTCTTAAATAAGCCATTAAATGATCAAATCTACTGGTCATTTTATGTAAGGTACATATATAATTGCATTTTATGTAAGGTACATATATAATTGCATTATTCTTTGGAAATGCTTGTTACTAAGACGCCTGAGATCGAACTAGAAAAACATGAGTGTCTGAATTCCGTAGCAGGATTCGAACTCACATACGAAGTATCAGAATGAAGCCATGTTACCTACGGATGCGGGTTCGTCCGTAAACTACGAAAAGTTCGAAAATTTTAGCTACGGCTATATTCGAGTCGATTATTTCAGTTTCATTAATGTGCATTGATAATTATTATAGCAGATATTATTACGGCTAGTAAAATACAATGTTGTCAGGCATTTTATCAGTCCGTTAAATAAATGTGCCCTGTTTTTCACAATGTTCTAATAAATATATATATATATATATATATATATATATATATATATATATATATATATATATATATATATATATGTATATAAAATGACGCAAAACTTAAATTTTCCTGATCAGACAATCCAGGACATTCAATTGCTAGCATAGACCAGAACGTGAAACTGTTCTTTTTATTCCATTAATTGATATTACCATTAGTAGTAATAGTACTAATTCTATGTAGTAGAACATTTTGTTATATAAAAAAAAATAATAAGGTTAAATCTGAAAATAATATGGATAAATCTCTCGTGAGGATCATAAAAGCACTCTATCGTTTTCGACGGACTGCCATTCTCATGACTTAAACATAATAGACATTTTTAGGGAAATATTTCCATATCAAATAAGGAAAAAAAAAATGTTTTCAAAACGTCATTACTTTCATCTCACAAAAGTAATCAACTGTTGCATACTCCATACTAGTTGGCGGTGCCATTTCAATAAATTTCACATCAAATAAACCTTTTCCTTGTACGCAGGAGTTTGAGAAAATACCGGGTGAGCCTTTTGTGTCATCCGGCTCTATTAATCTTGCAGCAGCTGCGGAATAATTCTAAGAGTAAGGATCCATTTGCCAGTAGTCGCAAGACCGGGGCCTTCTCCAGTGGACTGCCATGGAGAGCCAACTGCCATGGAACAAACTGCCAATAAAATCCTCTCACAGCCATTTCTCCTCTATATCACAGGCAGTGTCAATACCAGGGAGCTGTTGTTCTGGAATATAATCCCTTTTCGGCTCAAGAGTAGTTAAAAAAACAGTCGATGACGGAGTGAGCTAGAGTAGGATGAGCCAGTGTAGATTTGTCCATAGTATTACACTTTCTGTAAAAGAAGCGGTTGATGGATTGTACGTTGATAACAGAGTGGAATTCGTGCGTGTGTCACACTCTTTATTAAAACTATCCCCTCTTTAAGAGAGAGAGAGAGAGAGAGAGAGAGAGAGAGAGAGAGAGAGAGAGAGAGAGATTAAACTTTTTCTATCATTTCTAGTTAAAGTGGAAACTCATAACAGCTTGTAGAATGAACGCAAATTTATTATCTTTGCCATCGTATCATTTAATTCTGTGTCCCATACGAGAGCTTCTGTTGGAATGATAAAAGAGTAAATAAGAAGTGTAAAGGCATATCATATCTATATTTAGCAAATCAGCCTAATTGTTCTAAACACACAATGGAACAATGTGAATTTTATTTATAAATTAGATTCTTGTAAAGTTCACGTCTGTAGGTTTGAATGCTGGGTGAATTCTTTGCTATAAGCAGAATATGTGACGCGCACACACACACACACAAACAAACACGTACACACACACACACGCACACACACACGCACACACACACACAGATATATATATATATATATATATATACATATATATATTCCGTAATAGTATTGTCTTTAAAATCGAATATTATCCCACATCCATAAAACAATGGGAAAAAACACCATATATCAGTTTACGAAGTGTACTTTTGTCGTCATCCACAGAATTAAATGTCAGCAGAATGCACATCAACATTATGTTAGAATCTTTTGGCAAATAGTAAGTTTCTAAATAAAATAGGTAATACCATATTTTGTCTTGATAAGGCCTTTCAGCAGTAAGGAGGGATACATTAGTCTGAGGAGTGTGACTTTTTTTTATTATTAATCCTTTATGTAGGATTCAACGCAATCCATTGATGAAGCGAACAGACCTTGATGAAAATTATTGCTTTTGCATTTAATCTCGTGGAATTGTTTTAAAATGCATAAAATTTCCACTAGTATTTTTAATGTCCTTCTTGAAATGAACGCCTGTTTATTGATAAATACTATGTAATATTTAATTTTTGAGGTTTATAACTTATACCATCTCTAATACTGATTTTTAACAAATTGTAAAGATCTGTCACCCACACCTTTACACAATATCAAAACTAAACATCCAGTAGGAAGGGATCGTTGGGTTCCTATTGCAAGGAAATTGCCATAACAGGTCTATTATCAGAGTACAAGTGTCACTTCTCTCTAGAAATTATGCTGCAGCTGTTGGGTTTCATCGCCAGCATGGCCTTCAATAAACATATTCACTTCCAGACCAGAATAGTCTTTCACTAAACTTGTTTCTCAACTGGTCATTTCGTCAGGTATAAGAAACAAGAACTGTCGATTTTGTGTAGCGCCTCAGACAGACTGCAGTTAATATTCTGGTACATGCAGCGGCGTTCCTGCGGGTGGGGGGCCTGTTTGAAATCGCCCCCCAGGCCCCAAAGTGAGGGGAGGGGCCAAAATGCGAAATTTAACCTTTGCTGCTATGACAGGACAAGTTAAATCGAGTATAAAATTGCATTTACAAGTGCCTTTAAAATGTTCATACAATTGCTCATATTCTAAAATCTTCCCCCAGTCTCTTTGGCTCGCTTCACTGGCCTCCCCATAAGAGGGCCCCCAAATGGGACTGTGGTCCCCCGGGCCACAAAATGTCTAGGAACGCTCCTAGGTACATGCTTCTAAAAAGGGCGTTGGATTTCATATAACATCTTTACACTATCTTAGCTGTTATCGTAAGAAACCTCAAACCAAGTCAAAAGATACTTCTTCCTACTGTTTCCATAAAGATGAGAAAATATGAATGAGTAAAATTACAGTACTATGAACAATGGCTTCTTTCACTCCTTAATGAAAGGAGAATAGTGAATATGATTAATTCTGAAGGACGGTGGATGTGTGTATCGAAACATCTACTACTGCCAGTCAAGGCAGCATTAAAATATTCCAATAATGTTCTAGCTGAAATTTGAACCTGCGAATCCAGCTGTCGTGACTTCACGGCCACTGTAATCCAACTACGATTAGACCTAAAAAACCAACTGCTGAATACTAAAGAAGAACAATAAATATACTATTGAGAAATCTTTGAAAGTTGGTTTTCACGTGAAAATATATATACATAGTTTACATATGTACTGTATAAAGAGCAACTTTCTTCTTACATTTTAGTTCAAGGTAAGATTCTCATTTTTGATGATGCGTACACAAAGGAAATCACAATGGAATCTTTATGATGCATGGCAAATTTTTCATTGACTTAAAACGTTAAACACCAAAGAAAGTATTATATTCTCTGTGCTGGAAAAAAATCTAAAAATAAAGGGGGAATATCACAGTTTAATCTGGATTACGGATAATCCTTTTCTAGCACGAAACTAATTCTCCAATTCTTAGGAGGCACAGAGTTGCAAATCCTGCCCGGGCATTGTGATAGAGGATCAGGAAAAGAATATTTATGAAACCAGAGAAGATTTTCCCTGTTATTATTATTGTTGTTGTTGTTGCGGCTGTTTCATTTCCATTACTGGTTGTACGTTTTCAAATTTCATCACCCTTCAGCATCT
>NC_061110.1:110188787-110208787 GCF_015104395.2 Macrobrachium nipponense
TCTTTCTTTCAGCAAGCCTTCATGTCGCTAGGCCCTCTTCTTGTCTCTAAAGCGAAGAAAGCTGAAGTTTTACAATTCACCGACACATTTGCTTTCTCCTTTAATATATATTTGTGCATATATATATATATATATATATATATATCATATATATATATATATATATATATATAATATATATATATATATATATATATATATATATATATATATATATATATATATATATCTTCTTTTCGGAAAAAATGGGTCCATCTGGTTTTGAGGTTTCTAAAGGTGCTGTGAGAGAGTTCATACAATCGTTTTTGTAGACTCATAGCACCTTTAGAAACCTCAAAACCAGATGAAAACCTAATTTCCGAAAAGATTTTTGACATCTTGAAAAAACTGGCAAAAACGAAGACATCATTACCCGACTGATAAGTAAAGGTACTGTGATTCTCAACAAAAGCGAACTACTTCTCGAAATTGGAAAGTATTTTAAAATGATAGACCAAAATTTGAACTTTTTGGGACACCTGAACTATATATATTTTTAAAAATTGGAGATAAAATCAACCGTTTTCTTAGGACTCTGAAGAAGGAAAATGTTATTAATGAAACTATTTACCAAGAACTGTTTTCCACAGGCTCTTCATTTGGTGTCCTTTACGGCCTACCGAAAATTTATAAACATGACGTTCCACTTAACCTATCCTTGCTTCTTTTAAAACACCAAATTATAAATTAGCCAAATTTCTTGTAACCATGTTGGAGCATCTAACTAAGAATAAGTATACAATGAAGAACTCTTTGCAATTTAAAGAAACAATTCTCTGGCAAGATTCCGATTTATTCATGGCCAGTCTCGACGTAGAGTTATTATTTACTAATATCCCAGTTGGAGAAACTATTGAATTAATCCTTAACAAGCTGTTTCCTGTTCCTGATTCTACTTTTAATAATTTTAATCGCACGCATTTTAAATCTTTACTTGAACTCGCAGTGCAGGACACTGCTTTCATTTTTAATGGTAAATTATTCAAACAAGTAGAGGGCATGGCCATGGGTTCTCCTCTTGGCCCTACATTAGCCAATATCTTCATGTGCTCCCTGGAGGAGCAAATGCTCGATAATTGCCCATTAAGATTCTACCCCCTTTTTTATTCCAGGTTTGTTGACGATACGTTCGGTCTTTTTAAAAGTGAATATGAAGCTGACCTCTTCATGGAATATGCCAATGCAATACACCCGAGCATAAAGTTTACGATCGAAAAAGAGGCGAACGACCGTCTACCATTCCTGGACGTTTTAGTTTTCAGAGAAAACGGCTGTTTTAATACCACGAATTTTTGGAAGAAAACTTTTACAGGACTTGGTACCAACTTTTATAGCTCATGTTTTATGAATTTTAAGTCCAACTCCATTTCTACCCTTCTCCCCCGAGCACTTGTCCTTACGTCAAACTGGGTCCTTTTCCATAATGAAGTAACATTTTTAATTAATTTTTTTAACAATAACTGTTTCCCTGCTAAGCTGGTTTATAGGAAATTAGACCAAATACTGAAAAAACATTTCATTGCTAAACCAAAAGTTTTAACTGTCTCAAAAATGAAGTTTTATGCATGATTTCCATTTACTCATGACCTCAAATTTCACAAAAAGTTCACAGAAATCAATCAAGAACATTTTCATGCCATAGATGTAAAATTAATTCCTAAGAACCTTTTCACCATCGGTTCCCTCTTTACCTCGAAGGAGCGATTATCGCCTTATATATCCTCTGGTGTTATTTATAAATATACTTGCCCTGAATGTCAAACAGGGACCTATGTGGGATCCACCAACAGACTCCTTAAGGTGCGTATCGATTCTCATCGTGGCGTAAGCTTCCGTACTGGCAGCAGAATTGCAAACCCAGAACACTCCAATATTCGAATTCACTCCAAAATGTGTAAAACCTATATCGATCGATAAAGAAGACTTCTGCATTTTAGGCCATACCACCAACCCGTAGGACCTTGTTATTCTGGAATCTCTATTAAACAACTTGTTCCGTCGTTGAACACCCATACGTCCTCCTCCCCTCTGTATTTGTCTTGACTTGTGTTGATTATTTATGTTTTTATGTTTACGTTTAGTTTAACGCTGTCACTCCTCTAGGTCGGTCCTTAACCTCTTGTTCTGTAACTCTGTTCACTGCTGCTTTAAATTTTTGTCAATTTTTGTTTTATTCTATGTTCATTTATCTTTCATTTCAATGTAGTTTCTTTTAAATAATTTGATTCCCTTTAATTCTAATGTGTATATTTCGTACACTGTAAGAATAATTTTTTATCTTTTGCATTTCTGAATATTTAACTTTTAGTTTTGTTTTTACAATTTTACAAGGAACTTTATTTTTTCATTTTAACAGCCTGATGATAAAATTAATTGGATAATTAAGAAACGTCGCAATAAAGACAGCCTGTACATCTGTGTGTGTCCTCTTACCTTTATTGATAATTATTAATATCGATTGACTCCTGGCTCCTTGCTCTAAGCATAATATATATATATATATATATATATATATAGTATATTATATATATATATATATATATATATATATATATATATATATATATATATATATATGGATTTGCAATGAAACCATAATTAGTAATAACAAAAAGCTTTCAGGAAGAAAAAAGGAATAACTTTGCTCTTTATTGATAAAAAAAAAAAAGAACTGAAACAAGTTTTGTGTAGAGTCACTTTTGCACATTTCAGGGACCAAAAGACAAACGATAACAAACAATGACAGGGATTTTGACATTTTGGTTTAAAGGAAGAAGAAGGTGAAATGATTAATCCACCCATAATAACAACTGGGTCGTTATGTGAATTCTACAGGAAAGAGAAACTTTGCCAAAAAAGAAAATGATGAACAGTGGAGACATTTAAAAAAAAAACGTGGGTCGAGCAGTAGCGAAAATTAATAATAAAAAAATAAAAAATGTAAGTGAATGAAGGAAGGGGCGAGAAAACAAAACGGGGAAGATTTAATTACTTTGCGAAATGAAGCAGAGTTATAAGACTGAATAAATCAAAAGGGGCCAACTGGGAATCTGATGGATTCCCGGAATATTGCTGAGGACATAAGTCTGTTGAATGAGGAAGTGAAATTACTGGCATTACATGCACTGGCAAAATGAATGGAAATAGGGGGAAGAAAATAAAGGGGGAGCTTTACTATAATGATGGAACCCAGGACACTATTTTCATGCTTTTAATAATACAATATATACTATATATATATATATATATATATATATATATATATATATATATATATATATGTATGTAATGTAGTATATATATATATATATATATATATATTATATATATATATATATATATATATATATATATATATATATATATAAGGTATACAGGAGCGCAGACAAAAGGTTCAGAGGTCCATTGTTACTTTTTTTCACATGAAGGTCAAGATTTATTATAAAACGTTTCGCACATCAACTTTGCGCATGTTCAGTCTGTTAAAAGAGAAATGCATATATTAAAAACTAAAAATAAGGATTCACAATAGTATTCACCTTAAAATGCAATAAAAATATAAATAGTTGAAAAAAAAGAGTAGAACCACTGAGGTACCAACCAACTAAACTGGAAGGAAAGCAAGGATGAATTTTTGAGAGAGCCTGGCTCTCTCAAAAATCATTCCTTGCTTTCCTTCCATTCTAGTTGGTTGGTACCTCAGTGGTTGTTCTCTAACTATTTATATTTTTTATTGCATTTTAAGGTGAATACTATTGTGAATCCTTATTTTTACTTTTTAATATATGTATTTCTCTTTTAACAGACTGAAGATGCACATAGTTGATGTGCGAAACGTTTTATAATAAATCTTGGCCTTCATGTGAAGTATCAGTGGACCTCCTGAACCTCTTATATATATAGTTATATATAGTTATATACACACTATATAATATATATATATATATATATATATATATATATATATATATATATATATATATAATATATTATATAATAGGCAAAACCGTCTATCGAATCGAAAGCGGAAAGATACAGTGCAACGTAAGAGGAACTGGGACAATTAAAAAAAAAAAAGAGAAAACAAACATAAAAATCGGAAGAAAAGTAAACCTTCGAATATGAACCCAAACCAAATATTCGTGAATTCGCGAAGCATTAAATCAACGATCCTGATCTCTTGGGAAAAATACGGCGATAAACATTCCACATTCAGATATCAATCAACAAAGCCTTTGTTATCACGAGTCATCAATACGACTATTCTTCGTTCATCATCATCCGATCAATTTTGTTCCCCTTCATAGTTATTGAAATCTGTACTAAAGGTGTCGTGTATATTTTCTTTCGAGTTTCCAAGGTGTTTCTCCATCTTTTTTTTTTTTATTTTCACAAAATGTGATAATCTTTCTATTTTTTTTTTAATGGTCCCCACCCCACCCCACCTCTCTCTCTCTCTCTCTCTCTCTCTCTCTCTCTCTCTCTCTCTCATCTCTCTTTTATACAATATGATAATCTTTCAATATGATATGTAGCCCCCCCCCCAATCTCTCTCTCTCTCTGTTACAAGATAGCTGCATTATTTATATGATTCGTTCCATTTTCCCTTCAAATAGCATCACTTTCACTTTCTACCTTGAGGTGAACATACTTTATTTGTTTAACCGTACTATTGTTCTGATTTTACTTTTAATATTTTTTTTCTCTTTTTAAGTTGCTTTTTTGTTCTATTTTATTTTCAATATATTATTTTTTCTCTTTTTCGTTTACCTTTTCCATCGTTATTCCCGCCCCAATAAACATTTATCTTCAGAATGTAATTATTAGGCTGGCAGTCTTTAAAGACAATTAGATATTTAGGAGGCTGCAAATCCCCAAAGACAAATTAGATTATCTGTGATAAAAGAAATGTCAACGCGATTACGTTAGCGAGGCAACAAGTAGAATTAAATAATTGCAAAATGTTCCTTTTTTTCTACTGAGCGTCCGTTCTCTTTCTCCTCTGGAAATTGCAGTTACGCCAAAGAAAATAAATTTCTGGAAGAAACTTCTCAACATTTCTTGAAACAATTTAATTTTCTACGTATACGCCGAAGTAACCCCTGAGAGAGAGAAGGAGAGAGAGGAGATAGGAGAGAGAGAGAAGAGAGAGAGAGAGAGGAAATGAATAGACAAAACAACAAACGGAAGAATTGCCTTTAAAAAACCAAAAAAAAAGAGGACTCAAATTTTTTTTTTTTTTTTTTTTGTTTTTTACACTTGCAATAATTTCCCTCTCAGCCTTAAATGACCTTTCATCCATAAGACCCCCCCCCAGCGTCTCTCTCTCTCTCTCTCTTCTCTCTCTCTCTCTCTCTCTCTCTCTCTCTAAAGTAGTTAAACCAGGACAAGTGGAATTGGTGAAATCAGAGGAAAATCGCGAAATTACGGGCAAATGGCATTCAGCCAAGGGGATACGACTGCTCAGGAAATCCGGAGGACTGGTGCAGAAACTGGTGGTACCCTTTACCACTTTAAGATGTCAGAGTCTTAGAGAAATAAAAGAAGTGGTCATTTGATTCCAAAGAGACAGAATGAAGATTAGGTAACGTTAATCCTTTTTTTTGCACCTTTGAAACCTTTCTTGAATTGAATGTAATGTATTCAAAAGTGGAATTCATCCTCCCCAAACCCCCCTGCTTGTAAAGGGTTGCTATTTTTTTTTTTTTTTTTTATTCTGAACGGTCGTGATTTCATCGCATTGTCTAACGCGTTGTTTTATCGTAGAGAGCTCATTTACAGAGCTTCACTGTCCTTTTTTTATGAGCTTGTAGTCCCATATTTAGATTTCTAAATTTACTAACTTTTTAGTCATGTCTTATTTTTACTAACTGACTTTGAATATTGTCAAGATTGCACGATATTTCTTCTAAGCTGCAACTCGAAATCACGAATGATCTTAATTTACAGTAATTCATGTTCGTTTTATCGCCTCCGAATTCCATTAAACTTTCAGATGCTCGCTAATAAAGCAAGAAGTTTCCGACAAGGCAACTTTCATATACTCAGAAGAAGTTCTGCATCGCTAAAAGTCTCCTTGGAGAAATCAAAAAGTTAGAATGACCTGGTCAAACAATTTTCTCAGACGCCTGCTGAATTTCAGTGTACAAAAGAAGTTTGACAAAAACTTCTATCGTAACTTACGTATAACGATCAGGAACTTATCGGTTGTGCTTTTGACAAGTTTGTCAATCTATATCACATAATGGAGGGATTGCGAAGTCTAGCAACAAATACGTATTGCAGTGAAAGGAGCTTTTTCGCCTTCAGAGTAAAAGCAATGTTTATAAGTTTGTTACCATTTTGTACCGTAAAGGAACATTTGCTTTTATATAAAATGGAAGTTTTTTTTACTATATTTGAAAAACTCAGTTTTATACCACTATTTATAATGTCATACCTAACATAGAACACAGTCGCATACTTACTGAAATGAATAATTAAATTCTTAACTGCCAAATTTCGTTACTATTCCATCAACCACTGTTTTTAATTATATACATCTGTGAACAATATGGTTACCGAATATCTGAACGCTACACATGTGAGGTGACAATTACGGCGTTATACCAGTTGCCAAGGTCACCAAGACAAACTTAATTGGTCCCGCTTGTCGCCAACAGCGACAGCTGCTGGGTTTTATGTTCACTGAGACCACCACTAAACTGTTTCCTCCCGAGTGCTAACACTATCCATTTTTAGTTCTCTGTAAAAGAAAGCTATTGAGATGGCTTTGTCTGTCCGTCCGCACTTTTTGTGTCCATCCACAGATCTTAAAAACTTCTAAGGCTATAGGGCTGCAATTTGGTATGTTGATCATCCACCCTCCAATCATCAGGCATACCAAATTGCAGCTCTCTAAGCCTCAGTAGTTTTTTATTACATAAGGTTAAAGTTAGCCATGATTCGTGCATCTGGCAATGATATAAGACAGGCGACACCGACCGTAGTTGAAAGGTTCATGGGCCTTGGATCATACGGCATTATACCATACCAACCTAAGATAGATCAATTTTTGGTGGCCTTGTTTATAAGCTGTACAGAAAACTCGATTGAGCCGAAGAAACTTAGGGGCATATTGTTTCTGTTTTTATTTCGAATTTCTTATATGTATCAGTGATGAAGAGCGAGTAAGTTGTTTTGTAGTAATCAAAGAGATGGACGGAGAATGACTAGCAAACATAAGGATCACGTTCATAAAATTCGTCAGAATGTTCCCCGTGTTGTTTTTTTACCTAATTATTATTCTCTTTAATTTTAATGGCCTCGTCAAAATCAAAATGCAGGTATCTCTGTGTCTGTGAACATAATAACTGGAAACTAACGTATATAATTTCAAATCTTTAGCCGTTTTTTAAATATATTCACAACAAAATTCACGGAGCATGTTCCCCTAAATGATGCATTACGAAACAAACAGAACATAACTTTAGTTGGGTATTAAAAAAATTCAGGAATTGATCAGAAACATTTCTAAAAAAAACTATTGAGGAAAGATACATACATACATAATATAATATATATATATATATATATATACTATATGATGATATATATACACTATATATATGTGAATGTGTGAATGTATGAATGAATGTATATTGTATGTATTGGTATATGTATATATATTATATATATTATATATATATATATATAATATATATATATATATATATATATATATATATATATATATATATAACTAAACGTGCTTCAAGTATTAAAGGATGGTTTTATCGTGGAATTTTGCTGCATTATTGTAAGCAATGACTATGGTAGATTCAACACACTGTCAAATAAAATGAACCTCACTATTTGTCGCCGACGCTTAAGCAACTACCTAATGATTATTGTTGATATCGTTGTAGATTCTCCCTCTGGAATTTCAGTTTCTCTACAGTTTCTTAGTTCTAAAATATAATCTGTGAGTAATTTTATGTCATAAATTGATTTTTCTTCGTTTACTTTCCACTGCTATTGACAACATTCGTTATTATTTTACTTCTTTCCCAACCTCGCTTTTTCGTTTATTATCTAATATAATGTTCCCTTCACATTTTCAATTCCATTTTGTAATTCCAGCATCATAAACACAGACGGAGAGAGCAATCTTTTGAAACTTTTACATCTGCTCTTTGAATCATGATGTGCTGGAATTGTATAATGTTATGATGAATAGCGTTTCATCATATCTTTCAGAATGATCCGCATTACGCCAGTTTGCTTGATTAATCGAGCGCCGTTATGTATATTCTCGTCATAACGTTTCATTTCCTATTCGTTACCTTTAAAAATAAATCTGGAGTTTCAGTACCGTAAACATTTATGAATATCTCTGTAAGGAAATGTAATTCTCTACAGATGCATAACAGCAGAAGGAGGAATTTTAGCCATGTTGCTAACTGTGTCTCATCATTATCATTATCATCATGGACACTAGAAAACAACTATTATAAAAATTTAAAACAAAAATCAAAAGAGTAAGTTTTTAATTTAACATAATATAAATCGTAAAGCATAAGGATGTCCATAAAGTCCCAGTACCATTACAAGTATTTTTTGGTCAGAATGGTACTGGGACTTTATGGACACCCTGTATAACAAGAGTACAAACTCATAGGTGGCAAGAGAGCACCTTTATAATGCAAGTGTAACTGGAAAAAATGTGGACTTGAAAGTTTTGGAAAGTTGGAAATACTTGTGTCAGTAAATAAGTGTCTATTGCTTGTAATGTTTTACTCTCTCTCTCTCTCTCTCTCTCTCTCTCTCTCTCTCTCTCTCTTTTCTCTCTTTCTCTCTCTCTCTCTCTCATTTATCCTTCGTGAACAGTCGGTGAAACGTTCAAAACTCAGTCATTATTGGAACTTCGTTTACGTCATCGTAATAACATGAAGTCTGACAGAGAGAGAGAGAGAGAGAGAGAGAGAGAGAGAGAGAGAGAGAGAGAGCAATTCATAACGAGTCATTCAAACTGTAAACGTAGTCCAGTAAGAGAAAAAATAATTTGCAGCGCAACAGCATTACAACATTTTCTCAGGGAAGCCTGAGAACGTTCTTCAAACCATCTCACGGAAAGACTTGATAAAAGACGCTATCAAGGTACGTTACATGTTTATTAATAGCAATGTAAATGAGGGGAATATAGCAAACCTGAAGATAAAATGAAAAACGAATTTGTGGAATAAAAAATAAAGTTTTACACTTGTTCGTGAAAAAAAAACTGTACAAATTACACTGGAACAGCAATGATATATGAATTACTATATATATATATATATATATATATATATATATATATATATATATATATATATATATATATATTATATATATATATATATATATATATATATATAAAGAAATAAAATTCATGCAACATACAACGCCTGTTATATCCAGTCGGGAGCTTTTGCAAATCCCTGCCTCCATCATACTTGGAAATTCGAAATAAAATGTTAAGACCCCATGATTCATGCTCTACGAAACAAACATATCAAAATATTTTTTGCTCCACAGCAATGGAATTGTAAACACGTTTTTTGTGCTTCCCCGCATCATAAATGGAATGAATGTAATTACATTTCACGGAACCTTCACAAGACGGATGCAGTATCCTTTTTCCTTCTGTTACGATAAAATATCTATCATTTTTCCTTACCGGACTTCAAAAGTCTAATCTGAACGTAACGTGATATAATTATATATTTTCACAGACAACAAACAGAAATCTTTATTTATGGCAAATTTTTGATCAAAACTTTTCAACAAAAGTTGATAAAAAAGATCTGACATAAATGGAGATTTCTGGAGAACTGTCGTGAACCGAGAGAGAGAGAGAGAGAGAGGAAAGTATTTGCCTTGGCAGCTCTAATGGAAAGAAAATCCACAAAGGGAAACTCTCAACACTTGTCAGAGTCGGGCTGAACCATTTCGAAATCAATCGCTCCTGACAGTTCGTGTTTCGGAAGCATCTGCGTTGCAAAGTTTCTCATAGAATAGACCTCCAAATAACTTTCCTATCAGCTGATTCGCAGTGTTCACATGTTTTCAAAAACTTGCTGTAAATGTCATCGCTTGAACCCTATTGCAAACACACATTATATCTTAAAGGATAAAAAAAAAAAATCTACCAGGGACATTGTGAACGCAAAATAAATTAATAAAATTATGAAATAATAATAAAGAGGATTGGAGTTGTACCTAAACAAACCCTTTGAAAACACAAAGTTTATCTTGGAGAATAAAAAAAGTGAGTGTGACCCAAAGTCAAAATAATAATATAACGAAATAGCAATAAAAGGAATTGGAATAAAGGAATTGGAGTTCTTCTTAAAACAGTCTCGGATTATCAGTTTCCTCAAGAAACATGAGAAGAACTGACCTACGAGTGTAATGCAATGTCTGATAAGATCAGGATTTTTTCTTAATCTTACTGAAACTATCGCAATAAATGAAAGAAATAATAGAGATAAAAAACCTTCAGGAAAATAAGATAGGAGAAATAATGTGTCAGTGATCAAAACACATGTTTTAGATTTAGTCTTAACGAAAAAAAAAAAGGCATTATGAAATCATATCTTAACCTTCCAGAGATCAATATTAAAGTTCTTTCGTCACTGCCGTATCCCTGTTACGTACGTAAAGCTAATGGAAGTTGATCATGAGCAAGTGAGGCAAAGTTAATTTAGTGTTGACGGGGTTGTAAAAAAAAAAAAGAAAATACGACAAACAGTGAGGTGACACCAGGGAATATTAATTTAATTTTGTTGTCTGTCTTTCTTACAGATTTAGTAATAAGGAAGAAAACGACAAGACTGGATTAATGACAGAAAGTTGGCATACTTAGAATATGCAGATGATGCGGTTTGAATCAACAAAACAGTATACACAATTCACGAATACTGATTTATGGAAAGCCTCATATCTCTAGGGAAATAGGATTTCAAATGAACCTAAGAAAAACAGGACAGAGTATATGTACAAAAACAAAAGATTAGTACAACATTGGATTGAGAAAGGATTGATGAAGTTGAATCTTTTAAATGTTTACAGAAGCCAAACAATGGGAAGGCTGCAAACAATTTGGAAGTCAGATATACTGGTCTTGAATAGAAAGGTTACATTTAACGTAAGTTTAGCATTATCCGAATTTTACATATATCAAGTCTAACATGCATTACTATAAGGACAAATCAGGACACGAAAAAGGAACTATAATTCAAAAGGTTTCATAAATTTGCAAAAAATCTATAAGAAAAATACACATACATACATGCATACATAAACACACACACACACACATATATATATATATACTATATATATATATATATATATATATATAATATATATATATATATATATATATATATATATATATATATATTATCGAGCTACAATGTCCTTTAATATCTAATTCCACTCTACCTCGGAATTAATATATTTTCATATATGCTTAACCGAAGGAGAATTTTTTCTCGATAATAGACTTGCCTGGACCAGGGAGCGAACCCATGGATCCTTTCAAATCCAGGAACGTCAGTGAAGCTTTTACCTACTACACCACCGCGAGAGCCTCTCGCGGTGGTGTAGTAGGTAAAAAAGCTTTTCACTGACGTTCCTGGAATTTGAAAGGATCCATGGGTTTTTTTTTGCGCCTGGTCCAGGCAATTCTATTATCGAGAAAAAATTCCCCTTCGGTTAAGCATATATGAAAATATAATTAATTCCGAGGTAGAGTGAATTATATTAAAGGACATTGTAGCTCGATATATGTATACGAAAGAAATTGTAATTTGAATTTTCTTGATGTAACTGTCCATATGATAGAAATTTCAACCTTTTCAGTCTTTCGAAAATCAACTAATATTGCCTCTTTGTTCATTACTACTCCAATCACCATCAAAATGTTAAATTCTCTGTTTTTGGTTTTTTTTCTGGGATGTTCCTGAGGGCTTTACGTGTCTGTAGCCCGCAGTTTATTGACGCTGAAATTAAAACTATTTATGATATTGCATTGAAACTTAAATACCCAAGGACTTTGTAGATGTGCATGGAAAAGAGCTAGAAAAACATTTTATTCAACTAATGACAAACTTGAATTTAGTAAGCATAACATTCTAAAATTACCTTATGATGAAAGGTTTTTAGATATTCCTAGAATTTTTAAAGCTTTTTAACATAAATGTTGTTTTCAGTAATATTAATGTCAGAGTTTAGTAATCAAAAAATTCTCCTAAAGATCTTCCAGGCTGCATATATGAAATTCCTTGCAAAAAAGTGTGATAAAATCTATTACGGACAGACTGGCAAATCTCTTTCACAGCGTCTTAAGCACATCAGTATTCTGTGAGAACTGGGCAAATATCGAATGCATTATTTGTACATATGAGAGATTAGACCATCCTATTAACTGGAGTCAAGCAGAGCCTTAGTCCCAGTAATGACACAGTTAAAAGGAATATCATTGAATCTTGTTTTTATCAAGTCAAATAATAGAAATGTTCTAAATTAAGTCTTGGTTTATTTAAACTTGATGCTTTCATAATGAAAAAAGTTGTAGATAAAATATAAGCAACAAAATTAATATATTCAGTTTTTTACATGTTTTGGACTGTAAAGATACTTTGTAATTTCGGTTAGGGTCAGAATCTGTTTAAGTTTGTGACCGTGTTGGATATCCGATAATCCTGGATTATCCCTTTTAATTTTTACCCTTTTGATAATTAACCATCTGGTATTCCTGATCTTGTTTGTACCTGAGGCCTTCCTCTCCGATTGTACTTTAGTAGCTCCTTGACGATGTCTGAATAAAGACGAAAGCGCTTGGATTCCTGACTATCATTTCCCGTGGTATTCGCTTATATATATATATATATATATATATATATATATATATATATATATATATATATATATATATATCCATATTGTCTCATATACTCAGTTCTCGTATTTGCTTCGATAAAAGGAAGGAAGATTACAAAGAATCACATTGTTTGGAAGAAACAGACAGAGAAAGGATTACCTGACCACTAGTTTTAACGAAAGGATGCCTATTCCACAATCTTTAGACGACGAAAGAGGGAGACTCATCCATCCTGGGATTTTCTATTATGTTTTCCCTTAGATTCTTTTGGGACAATATTTTGAAATACGAAATCCCGGTAAGGGATTGGATTATGGAAAGGAATCTGTGTTCAGCTGACAGATTTTTAAGAATATCTATGATAAAGAATTTCTCTCTCTCTCTCTCTCTCTCTCTCTCTCTCTCTCTCTCTCTCTCTCTCTTCCCATCTCCAAACTAATCTGATTACGGTGAAGCAGACTCTTGTCTCTATCTGTCCATTTGTCTGTCCCAGTGAATCTATCTGGCTATGCTATCTGAATGTCTCCCTGCCTTTCCTTTGATAAAATCTTAGATACAGAGTTCGGCTTCGAGGAAATTTACACCATACCCCAGCTGCCTTGAAATCATAATTTTCGTATTACACAACTGGTAGCATATGTTATTTAAATATTTAAAGGTAAGGCGTTAACCCTTTCCTACGCTTACCTTAATTACTGAACTAATGTTGATTTCGACGGACAAAAACATAAAAGAAAAAAAAAACGTGAACATTTCCTATACATTCCCTAATTACTGAACTAATGTTGATTTCGAGGGAAAAAAACATGAAAAAGAAAAAATAAATGTCAACACCTGGTACAAATGTGTTTACCAGAAAATTGTATGACTGACCAGCTGATAGGATCAATTTGATGTAGAATAAATTTCTAATTGACGAGGGTTAGGTAGAAAAGGAAATAGTTATAAAATAAAAATTAGGTAGTAGCGTGAGGATTAAAATTGCAAGACAAACAGAACTGAAGCATAGACGGATTTCATGATGCTATTAAAGATTAATCATATGATGATAATGTCAATAGTAAAATGAATAAAAATAAATGATCGTGAGCATTTATGAATGAAGAGCATATAAATGTTATGTGTGTTAATATGGAGGCCTCCTAGTAGAACGTAAATTTTTTTTATGATATTACGTTTATGAAATATATGGATGTGTGAGGTACTGTAAATAAAAATGAGTAAATCAGTGAACATAAAACAGCGTTTCCCGACCTGAATACTCCAGAGAAAATGTCAGCAAAAATAAAGATGAAATAAATTCTTTGTAAAAGAAACGGTAGATAGAGTGACATGTACAAATAGAAAATAATTGCACACACACTCACACACACACACACACACACACACAGAGCGATTTCAATCCTTTAAGGGAAATGTAATTCCATTAAGATCTGAAGACAAGAACTTGGATTTTCTGAGGAACATTAAATTCTGCTTGTTGAAAAACAATTTTGGAACTGGGATGCTTTAGAAATGCCTCTCACAAGCTTGTATGTAAGTCAAATGGTCTTGGTAATCGCAATCACTTTAATGCATTGGGCGCTCTTGCACACTGAGAAGCTATCTGCTAACTGAAGAAACAAGGAGAAAATAATTAGGCTCAAGAATTAAGCTCATGGGAAAGGCTCAGTCAATTATCGCAACTAGTTCCGCATATATATATATATATATATATATATTATATATATATATATATATATCTATATATATATATATATATATATTATATATGTATAGTATATATATGATATATACATATATATATATATATATATATATATATATATATATATATATTATATATATATTATTAGCTGACCAGCCCGGCACTGCCCGTTAAAACACTAAATGACAATGATAACCTCTCTCTCTCTCTCTCTTCAGTCACATTGTCCAGGCATTTTTAACATTTTATATTTCACTACCTCATACCCCCATCCCTATTGGGGGGGCTGAACTTGGACTTAAAGGGTATCAGGAGTGTCACTATTCATCTCTGTGACCCCAAAAACTATGGATTAGACACTAATATCTGTCATTTTTGACATTTTATTTTTCACTCCCTTCTACCTCCCCTTTCTATCATCTGAACTGAACTTGGACTTAAATGTCTTTGGGATTGTCACCATTCATCTCAGCAACCTAAATTCTATGGATTAGACACCAATATCTTTTGTTTACGCTATTTTTACATGTCACTCATTCTCAACCTCCTTCACAAACCCCTTCCAATTGGGGTTGAACTTGGACTTGTAAGGGCTTCAGGAGTATCACTATTCATCTCAGCCTACCTTAAAAAACAATCTATGGATTTAGACAGTAATATGTGTCATTTTCGGTTATTTTTACATGTCACACTCTTCCCACCCTTTCTTATCGGGCTGAACTTGTTCTTATATGACATTGGGAGTGTCACTATTCTGCTTAGTGACCTCAAAAACTATGGAATAGACTAATATCTGTCTTTTTGGCTATTTTTACATGTCACCCCCTATCCCACACCCCTTTCCTATTGGGACTGATCTTGGACTTATATGACCTGGGACCTGTCACTAATCTTTATTCAGTTTTTTAAAACAAGAAGACGCATTCCTTCAAATTCCACTGTGTTTACATCTCAATGGTACACAAATACACATACATACATATGTACTCAAACATACTGATACGGTAGTCATAAGTTCAACTCCCAGGCCGGTCAACGTTGAATCAGAGGGATTTATTTCTGGTGAAAAGAAATTAATTTCTCAATATAATGTGGTTTGGATCCCAGAATAAGCTGTACGTCTGGTTGCTAGATAACCAAATGGTTCCTAGCCGCGTGAAAATATCTAATCCTTCCGCCAGCCCTGGGGAGAACTGTTAATCAGTGGTCTGGTTAAACAAAGATATACTTAAGCATACCCATATATATGTATATTTCTATCTATAAATATCACAATGCACCTCTTTCTGTATCACCTACCTTTGCATTTCAGCCACCAAGTTGAACCATCCGCCTATGCTTCCCAAAATCTGGCTGGTAGACTCCTCACAACTCTTTCCTTTGTTTTCAGTCTTTTGCCTGCCCCTAAGAAAGAGAACTATTTTGATTATCACAACTTAATAAGAGAGTTCAGATCGAAAATTTTAGAAAGGGAATAAAGCTGATAGCATAAAGAACTACCAATAATAAACTGAAAAACATAATGTATGCAATATTTGGATTTTTCATATGCAAAACGTTTAACCTTTAATTTGTGACTATGTGTACCAACAAAGTGTATATTCTTCTGTACATGCTTGTGTAAATTGGCGAATTTGCAATGCTATGTAAGTTGGAATTATAAGCACATTAGTTTAGTAGTAAACGTGTGAAGAAGGGGTATGGATGTAGTTTTTTTACTTTATTAGTCAGTACTGAAACATTCCGGGAAAAATAAACATAATATTACAAATGTGAAAAATCCAACCTAAGATTTTAGAAAACAAATGAACAGCTGCAAGGAAGGAAGTATTTGTAGGAACGAAAGAATTGCACACAAACACACAGGTGTAGAGAGAAAGAGAGAGAGAGAGAGAGAGAGAGAGAGAGAGAGAGAGAGAGAGAGGTCATACCTCAGAAAATTGACTTCAATTCTCCTCAGAGAGAACGTAATTCAATTTCATTCTGATGAAAAGTTCTTTAGACCTCTTTGGAAAAGTTTCTGTCGAAGAATGGCCAAGCACTTTGGAGATGGAACGTCTTGAAAGTAAGTTCAAATGATCGAGGAGATTCTAGCCAATGTACGCCAAGGAAATTATTCATTTGACGTAGAAATACAAGAATGAACTGACCATGATGCAAGGTTATCATGTCAACATTGCGTGAATATTCTCCTCGAGATCACAGAAGGATATAAAAACGTCCATTCATGAAGTTCATAAACATGACATTTAGTGATCTTATAATTGATAATAGAGTTGCAGTGAATGTTATGAGTGAGTAAACAGAATTTTGTAAATATATTCTTTCGACTGAAAAAAAAAGGAAAATTTATACTTCACTGAATATATGTCGTTTGGACCTATGAATTCGTGATTTTCATTAACAGTCCAGTACCTCAGTATAAATATACCTTAGGTAAATTAAGGACACGCTTACGAGTTTGTATATAATTTGAAATCACGATAAAAAAAATAAAAAAATCTCTAGCCCAGATTGGCTTTGGAAGAACTTCTTAACCGAAAACTTTTGAAAGATTGTTTCATTTTCCAATTTATATATATATATATATATATATATATACGTATATATATATATATATATATATATATATATATATATATATATATATATGTATATATATATATATATATATATATATATATATATATATATATATATATATATGTATATATATATGTATATATATATGATATATATATATATATATATATATATATATATAATATATATATATATATATATATATATATATATATATATATATATATATATATATATATATATATATATATATATATTATATATATATAGATATATATATATATATATATATATATATATATATATATATATATATATATAATTTCTCTATGACAACTTTAAGCGAACGAGGTACTTATACCCATCCCCAAAAGGATTAATTCCGAAAACCCATCGACCATCTTGTTATTTCCTTTTAGGAGAAATAAGCCTCCAGAGATATTTCTGAGGATTTGCTCGGAAAATTATCTTTTCATCGTCTTCTGTGTAGAGCTATTCTAGTAAATAACGGACATAGTGCTTCGTATTATGATTTTCCTCAATATTCTACTTCTTTCCTACTATTCTTTTATGAAGATTTCCAATTAACTTTAGAGAAGGTTTTTGCATAATCATTATTAATATTTGTGAAGTTACGAGAAAAAGATAATAATTCCATTTACAAAAAAAAAAAAAAAAGATGCAGAGGAACTGATAACTTTTTCTCATTAATGTAAATCACTCTATGTTTCTTTTCTGATATCAACTTATTCCTTTGAAGTCATTACTTTATCAATTTTGCTTGCGAGTTTAATGGAATGCTGAATTATTTTTAGTACTGCTAGCTTGATTGTCGTAATGATGCCAAGTTGTTTTTAAATGAAATGTTAATAAATAACTTTTATTCTATTAAAATACAATTTCATTCTTACTGTGATTAAAGCAAAAGCATTATAGAAAAGAGGAAAATCACACACACACATACATACATACATATATATATATATATATATATATATATATATATATATATATATACTATATATATATATGCTTAAAAAATCGCAGTAGATGCACGTGACTTCAGTAAATAAGCGAATACCACAGGAAAATGATAGTCAGAAATCCAAGCGCTTTCGTCTTTACTAAGACATTGTCAGGGAACGAATGAAATACAATTAGAGAGAAAGGTCTCAGGTACACAACAAGATCAAGAATACCAGATGGTTAATTGTCAAAAGGGTAAGAATTAAAAGATATAATCCAGGATTATCGGATATCACAGGTCACAAACCTAAACAGATTTGACCCTAACCGAAATTACAAAGTATCTTTACAGTCCAAAACATGTAAAAACTGAATATATTAATTTTGTTGCTTATAATTATCTACAACGTTTTTCACTATGAAAGCATCAAGTTTAAATAAACCAAGACTTAAATTTAGAAAATTTCCATTATTTGACTTGATGAAACAAGTTTCAATGATATTCCTTTTAACTGCGTCATTACATGGTATTAAGGCTCTTGCTTGACTCCAGTTAATAGGATGATCTAAATCTCTCATATGTACAAATAATGCATTCGTACATATTGGTGCTGTTTTAGACGTTGTGGGAAGAGTTTACCGGTCCTGTCCGTAATAGACTTTTATCACACTTTTTTGCAAGGAATTTCATATATGCAGCCTGGCAGATCTTTAGGAGAATTTTTGATTACTAAACTCTTGACATTAATATTACTGAAAACAACATTTATGTTAAAAAGCTTTAAAATTTTAGGAATATCTAAAAACCTTTCATCATTGGGTAATTTTAGAATGTTATGTTTACTAAATTCAACTTTGTCATTAGTTGAATAAAATGTTTTTCTAGCTCTTTTCCATGCCACATCTACAAAAGTCCTTGGGTATTTAAGATTCAATGCAATATCATAAATAGTTTTAATTTCAGCGTCAATAAACTGCGGGCTACAGACACGTAAAGCCCTTAGGAACATCCCAGAAAAAAAAAGAGAATTTAACAACGTCTCAAACAGCACCAATATTCTGTGAGAACTGGGCAAATATCGAATGCATTATTTCATCAAGTCAAATAATTTTTCTTAAAAAGCGGTTTATTTTATCCTCCCTTTTGTAGATATCTGCAAAGTTGAGTTCACCTATACATTTAAATTTGGTTTCATTAGCTAATATTAGGTTCATTTTATTCAGATAATCACCTCTATTAAGAATGACCACGCCTTTTCCCTTATCAGGTTTACATATTATTAAGTCTTTCAACTTTGCAGATATCTACAAATGGGAGGATAAAATGAACCGCTTTCTCAGAAAAATTCAACAAGAAGGTATTATTAGTGATAATGTTTACTAAGAACTACTAGTTACCGGCTCCTCTATCAGTTTCTCTATGGCTTGCCAAAAATTCATAAGGAAGGTACACCTTTAAGACCTATCATGTCAGCTTATAACAGCCCTTCGTTTAAGATATCCAAATTTGTAGTACAATTACTGACTGATTCCTCAAACTCACAATATGTTTTACAAAATGGTTTCGAATTTCAACAAACAATAATTCAACAAGATGGTGAACTAATTATGACTAGTTTTGACATCAAATCGTTGTGCACTAACGTTCCAGTTACAGAAACTATAGGCATTATTCTTAATAAAGTTGCCCTGATAATTTAAAACCAGCTTTTTATAGAAGGTACGTTGATGATAGTTTTACCCTGTTTAGACACAGTTGGCAATGTTACGAGTTTCTTGATTATATCAACAATGTTC
>NC_061110.1:110213787-110273787 GCF_015104395.2 Macrobrachium nipponense
AAAGAGGAGAGCGGAACCCCATAATCTTCTTTTGCTTTAGTATATTATCCAATGATTTCCTGGAATTTACGATTTGTTCCAGATATTAACTAAACATATTTGTTAAATTTAACGACTAAATAATCTTTGACTTAGGTCCAAACTGTTTGCAGCCATTTATATCAATTTTTCTTTTATATAATTTTGGCAGAGTTTGCAAAAGGTAATGTTAGTTTTTTCCAACAAGGGTTACATGTAAATTTATGCACAAATTTGAAGTAAATAGACATTTTCGTAAATGAAGGGGGCATGAAAAACTTTTGAAAAAAATTATATTACATGAAGTAAAAAAGAAACATAAAACTGAGCAATTGTCTGTTTGTTTGCATGTTTTCAATGAAAATTGTTTTCGAATGTTTCATTTAAGAACAACTTGGAATCATTATCGAGAATCATGATAGCAGCAAAAGAGTCGGTTCAGAACTCCATTACACCTGTATGCACAATTTATACTCTTGATCACTAGCAAAGATATTCTAATCCACAATGCAAATAATGCCTCCAATTCGTATAAGTGCAAACTAATCCAAACCACAATTATAGCCCCCCGCCCCCACCAAAATGTTTTTTTTTTGAATGGTGGCACAACCTGGTGGCATGACCAATGAAAGATACTTTATTTGGACTACTGTTAATAAAGGAGAATTTCATCGCACTGCAAATGAAGAATAAAGTAAGGTTTTCGATATATATGGAAATTTGTTACCTACAGGGGTTTCCGCTTGTTGGTATTGGAGGGAGAGCTGGAATAACTCTCTAAAAAAAATAACTGTGGTGTTTTTAGCATTGGAAGAACAAAGTAATTTTTTTTTTTTTTTGTTTTTTTTTTTTGTGCCTGACCTAATAATTCCATTTGGTTTCAGTTTCTTTGGTATTCAATGATTTCCGGGGATTTACGATTCGTTCCGGATATCAACTGCCCAAGTTTGCTAAAATCTAACAATTAAATTATCATTGACTTTTGTCTTCTAATTGTTTTCAATCATGATCATTCTAATTACTCAAAGTTGTCAATATTATATATATAATTTTTGCAGGGTTTACATAATGTAATATTAGTTTTTTCGTCAAACAGGGTTTACAGTCCAATTCAGCAAAGAAATGTAGTTAGTTAACACTATATAGGTCTTTGGCAGTGTGTATTAGTGGCAGGAAACATTAAACAACATTACAGAATGAAATTTGTTTACCGTCATTTCATTTCACAGTAACTTGGCATCATCACTGCAAATCACGATCGCAAACAAATAATAATTCAGGACCCCATTACACATGCAAGCAAGAATGGTATACTGATTTCAACCTCTCTTGATGAAGGAGGATTTTCCTGAACTGCAAATGAAGAATAAAGTTGGGTTTTCGATATATATGGAAATTTGTAAACTGAAGGGGATTCCGCTTTTGGGTACTGGATGGAAAGCTGGAATAAGTCTAAAAAAATGGGGATTTTTGATACTGCAATTTTTTTTTTTGCATAATCTTTGTGCCTAACTTGAAGAATTCTCTTTTGATTTTTTCTTTATTATTCAGTGTCCTCCAGAAATTTAATGTTTATTCCGGATACAAACTGCCCAAGTTTGCTCATTTTTAACAATTAAATAAACATTGGCTTTTTTAAAATTGAGTTTAATAAAGATTATTCTTTTTACTAAAAGTGGTTCATTATTTTTTCTTTTACGTTATAATGCCAACTGTAATGTTACCTGTTTTGTCAAACAGGGATTTCACATCAATTTAAACAACAAATGACGTTTTAGTTATTTTCTGACAGAAATATATCAAGAAATACCGAAGAAAGTATATGCATGGAGATGGTTCATTAACAAATGAAATTAATAGTTATTTTTTCACAGAAATAAATCAAAATATATTGAAGAAAATATGTACATGGAGATGGTTCATTAGCAAATGAAGTTAATAGTTATTTTCTCACAGAAATATATCAAAAGATATAGAAGAAAGTACATACATGGAGATGATTCATGCTTAACATTATGCTTACAACCATCTGGAAAACAGACACTACATTTGTACCAACTGCTTCTAAAATACTGAACTTTCCTTTAGGATTTAAAACCTTTTGGTATCAAAGTACGCATACATCTGTATATGCACTGTTAATTCAAAGCCATTTCGAAGCCCACATCGCATGGAAATTGTTTGCTTGTTTGTTAATATGGTGTTTTTACGTTGCATAGAACAAGTGGTTATTCAGCAACGGGGCCAACAGCTTTACGTGACTTCCGAACTACGTCGTGAGTGAACTTCTATCACCAGATATACACATCTCTAACACCTCAGTGGTATGCCCGAGAATCGAACTCGCGGCCACCAAGGTGGCAAGCCAAGACCATACCGATCACGCAATTGAGCCGCTCTCGCAAGGAAATGAAAATGGTTCTGGCATTATCAGCTATGATCATTTAATAATTCCAAAGCTGGGGAATAAAAAAAAAAAAAAAAAAAACAAAAACAAACTATCAACCGAGGTTCTTCCTTTGCTTTCCGAAGAGTAAATGTGGTGGAAGCAGCCTTTCGGAAGAGAGAATGAGGACCGAGAGATGAGATAGACTTTGGATCATTGATCAAACAAATTGCATTAGATTCAATCCTACCAAAGAAGGGGACAAAAAGGAAAGCCACCCCTGATACGAATGCAATACTCCAGATGGGATGAAGAAGTCCTTTGATAGATCAGAGTACAAAGAAAATTGTTATATATATATTATATATATATATATATATATATATATATATATATATATTATATATATATATATATATATATATATATAAGACTTTTTTTTATTAAAAAGAAATATGATTTTTACAAGAGAATTTTCTCCAAAGCACGTTTAATTCACCGATAACGATGTTCATAAAGCAAAATAATACAGTTAAAGGTCACTTACACACGAGAATGATATGCGATGCAGAGATACTCATTGATACTACATATGAGGCAATAAAGCAGCATACCTACGAAGAAATAATAACGATATGACAACAGAAAAGCAAATCCGAAGAGGCTCTACCCAGATCTACACAATGACGGGAAAGAGGAAAAAATAGACAAGAAAGACAAAATCTGCAACCTTTTGAAAAGAGGGAATTGCAGATTTGGAGAAAGATGTTACTACAAACATCCTAAGGTATGTCAAAACTATGAAATATATGGTAAATGTGCATACTTAGATGGCTATGGGGATGATTGCAGAGATCTGCATCCAAAAATATGTAAAAACCTAAAAGAAGGAAAAGGATGTAAGTTCGACAAAAAATGCAAATATATGCACCCTGTAGCCATGAATCCATAATCAAATAAATAACCAACCAAGTAATAAAATCCAAAATAAGAAAGAAACAAATAAAGAGAGAAATCAAGAATATCAGGTAAAAGAGAAAAGCAAACCACCATGAGATATGCAGAGGTGTCAGCAAAAAATTTCCAAAGCATCAGCTCCGAAATTCTACTCAAGAGATAATAACTGTATTTATTATGCAAGAGGATATTGCAGAAAGAAAACGGAGAAAATTGCAGATTCAGACACAAAATGAATAATTATGATGAAGGAAGATCAAATATTATGGAAAAGTTGGATTTTTTAATGTCAGAATTTTCTGGAAATGACAAAAAGAACAACATGCCAGAACAGGAAAGAGAACATGGGAAAATCCTTATTACTACCATTATTAAACGAAGAGGAGAAAACACGCAAACCATCATAGTGATGAATGCGCAGGGTTTAGTTACGAGTAACTCAAAAAGAAAAATAGAGTACTTAGAAGAACTAACCCAAAATGAAAAAAAGAAAATAGATATAATGAATATAAGGTGAAACTGGTATTCCCAAGAGACTGTGGGAATGATGATCAAATAAAAGGGTTCCAAACTTATAGAATCAATATAGAAAAATAGGCAATCAAGGGGGAACCGCAATATGGGAAAGACAAAAAACAAGGAAAAATATATGAGAAATATAGTAACTCAGAATGTGAACTAATAGCGGTAGAATTTGAATCTGAAAAATTGATGAACATAGTAATATATAGACCTCCTAATACTAAAGAGTTTGACTTAATAATTGAAAAATTGGATGATATATGTAGAAATCACAAAGGGGGGGAAACTGGGGGGGGACTATTCTCCTATTCTGGTGGGACTTTTCAACTTTCCTTTCGTAGGGAAATGGGAAAGGGAAAAACGAATAGGAGATTGTGTTGTACTTATACATATAAAAAAGAGAGTAATAGTAGTGCAGAAGATAAGAGGCAATTTGAAAAGCTATTAGATATGCTACTAGAATACAACATTCAACAAATAAATCACCTGCCAACAAGAAAGGAAAATACTTTAGACCTAGTATTTGTGAACGAGATGAATTATGTTAAAGAAATAATAGTTTATAATGCGAGTATTTTCAGACCATAATGTCATAGAATTAACAGTTCATTCCAAAGCAAGTGAAATAGAGATAAGCAAGAAATGAAAAAGTGGGAAGGATATGGAAAATACAACTTCTACATTAAAAATATAAAATGGTCAGAAATTAATGAAGAATTAAACAAAGATTGGGATAACATTTTCGTAAGTGATGACATAAGGGTAAATACGGAGATATTATATATGGAGAAAATAGTGGATAAATATATACCGAAGAAGAAAAGTAAACATCATTCATGCATACCAAGAGACAGAAGGATCTTGTTCCAGAAAATCAGAAAGTGGAAAAAAGGTCTTGCAAAAGAAAAAAATGCATGAAAAGTTATAGAACTAAAAAGTAAGATAGAAAATGCAGAACAAAAGATTATACAATCAAAAGAAAATGAAAAACGGGACTTGGAAGAAAAAAACCCTATTAAATATCAAGCAAAACCCCAAACTATTATACTCATATGCGAAGAAGATGAATAAAAGAAGAATAGAAAATAGGCCCTCTGAGAATTGAAGGAGATTAACGAATGAAAAAAACGGAAATTTTTTGCAACCATAACTGGCAGAACGATAAAAGAGAGAATTCACCCCTAGAATAGATAATGAAGATAATGATATAGAAGTAAGGGACGAAAATAGTGAATATTTAGCTGACATAGAAATTAAGGAAGCTGATATTGTGCAGGCAATTAATGAAATTACAAAAATGGAGCTGCTGCAGGGCCGGATGGAGTCCCTGCTATTTTGTTAAAGAAAGTAGTTCATTCTATTGCAAAGCCACTTGCTATTATTAAGACAAAGTGTAGATACAGGCAAGATTTATGATGAGCACAAATTAGCATATATCACCCCTACTTTCAAAAGTGGATCAAGACTAGAGGCAAGTAATTATAGGCCTGTGAGTCTAACATCACATATTATGAAAGTGTATGAAAGGGTAATGAAGAAAAATATTATGAAACATTTAATACAAAATAATTTGTTTAATATAGGACAACACGGTTTCGTACCCGGAAAAAGTACACAAACCCAACTGTTAGTCCACCGTGAGAACATATTCAAAAATATGAAAAGCGGAAATGAAACAGATGTGGTTTATCTAGACTTTGCAAAGCTTTTGACAAAGTATACCATAATATTAGCAAAGAAAATTAGAAAACACAATATCGTAGATAAAAAAGTAGGAAAAGATGTTAAAAAGAATTTTTACACAACAGAAAACAGATAGTTATTGCAAACGATGAGAAATCGGATGAAACCAAGGTAATATCCGGTGTGCCACAAGGTACGGTGCTAGCTGCAATATTGTTTGTTATTATGATTGAAGACATAGACAGTAATGTTAAGGATTCGGTAGTGAGTAGTTTCGCTGATGACACAAGAATAAGTAGAGAAATTACTTGTGATGAAGATAGGAACGCTCTACAAAGAGACCTTAACAACGTATATGATTGGGCAGAGGTAAATAGGATGGTATTTAACTCTGATAAATTTGAATCAATAAATTATGGAGACAGAGAAGGAAAGCTATATGCATATAGGGGACCTAATAATGAGACAATCACAAATAAGGAAGCAGTTAAAGACCTTGGTGTGATGATGAATAGGAACATGTTATGCAATGATCAAATAGCAATTCTGTTGGCAAAATGTAAAGCAAAAATGGGAATGTTGTTACGGCACTTCAAAACAAGAAAAGCTGAACACATGATTATGCTTTATAAAAACATATGTTCGTAGTCCACTTGAATATTGCAATATGATATGGTACCCACACTATCAAAAGGATATTGCACAAATAGAGAGTGTACAAAGGTCCTTTACAGCTAGAATAGAAGAAGTTAAGGACCTAGACTACTGGGAAAGACTACAATCCTTAAAATTATATAGTCTAGAAAGGAGAGAGAACGCTACATGATAATTCAGGCATGGAAACAGATAGAAGGAATAACAGAAAATATCATGGAACTAAAAATATCAGAAAGAGCAAGCAGAGGTAGATTAATAGTGCCCAAAACTATACCAGGAAAAATAAGGAAAGCACACAGGGACATTAATCCCATACGCACCAGCATCGATAATGCAGCGTCTATTCAATGCGTTGCCAGCTCATCTGAGGAATATATCAGGAGTGAGCGTAGATGTGTTTAAGAATAAGCTCGACAAATATCTAAACTGCATCCCAGACTATCCAAGATTGGAAGATGCAAAATACACCGGAAGATGTACTAGCAACTCTCTGGTAGACATTAGAGGCGCTCACACTGAGGGACCTGGGGCAACCCGAACGAACTGTAAGGTCTGTAAGGTAAGGTAATGGTCTCTCTCTCTCTCTCTCTCTCTCTCTCTCTCTCTCTCTCTATATATATATATATATATATATATATGTGTGTGTGTGTGTGTGTGTGTGTGTGTGTATACACACACACACACATATATATATCTATATATATATATATATATATATATATAATATATATATATATATATATATATATATATATAGAATATATATATATATATATATATATATATATATATATATATATATATATATATATATATATATATATATATATATATATATATATATATATAGATATATATATAATTATCATATATATTATATATGAATATATATATTTCTTTATGATCATAACTGATCATAATCAAAACCGTTGTTCCTCTCATGTTTAAGCCTCACAATTCCTTCTTCTCTTTTCTATTTCTTGTGATGTGGGTTTCGACAGGGCTTTAGATTACCAGTCGAATTGGCCTATGAGTAGTAAATAAACTGTGCCGTCCAAAGTAATATGAATGATTATATAGTTAATTTTTCATGATATATCAGATATCAAATGAGATAAGCTAAAAACAATTCAGGTATGAGAGGAGGTTTCAAATAATTATCTGCAAACTATAAATGCTTTGAACGTTGTTCTTTGAAGTATCATCGAGTTATTTGATAATTTTTGTCAAAATTGAAGAAAACCTATTACATTTATCTACACTGTCAGTGTCCGGATATTGTTCAACTTGTTTGGAGAATTTTCTAATTTTCTAATTTTCCTAAGAAACGTGTTTATTTCATAGATACCACCATTTGTTCGTCCTCTGACCTACCATAGCATCATGTAGGTTTTCTTCATCTCGTCTGGAGTATTGCGATCGTATCAGGAGTAACTTTTTTTTTATTTTTTTTTATTTTGCCCCTTCTTTGATAGGATTGAATCTAATGCAATTTCTTTGATCAATGATCCAACGGCTATCTCATCTCACGATCCTCTTTACCTCCGCTGAAAGGTGACTTCCACCACATTTACTCTGTGGAAAGAACGTAATCCTAGGATTGTGAGGGTCACTTATTGTTATCTTTTTTTTTATCTTTTTTTTTTTTACTGCCCAGCCTTGGAATTATTAGTATTATTATTATTATTATTATTTTGCTGGTAATCATAGATCATAAACAGAGCTATCGTTCCTTTCGTGGTTAAACCTAACCGCTCCTTCTCCTTTTTATTTTTCTTGTGGTGTGGGGTCCTAAAAAGCTTGAGGTTACTAGTCCAACTGGTTTGTGATTCTTAAAAAACTTTGCACTATCCAGATCAACTGTAACTATTGTTGTCATTATATCCTCATGATATTTCAGGAATTAAGTGCGATCAACCAAAAGTATTTTAGGCATTAGCAGAGGTTTGAAATAATTACTTAAAAATTATAAATTCGTTGCATATTGTTGTCTGAAGTATCACGTAGTTCGCTGTTAATTTTTTATCAAAATTTAATTGGACCTTTCACCTATCTCAACACTGCCAGTGTAAGAATTGTCCTCAACTTGCATGGAGGAATTTGATAATTATTTTTAGTTTTCCTAAGAAACAGTTTATTTCACCGATACCACAATCATGAAATATCATATAGTTCACTGTTAATTATTATTAACATTTAATTGAACCTTTCACCTTTCTCAGCGTGTCAGTGTTCGGATCGTGTTCAACCTGTATGGAGATTTTTTTTAATGTACATTTTTTTTTTTCTAAGAAACAGTGTTTATTTCACTGATATCACAATTTTTTTTTCGTCCCCCGTTCTATCATATTATCTTGTTGAACTTCATCCTATTTGGAGGAGTACTATTGCACTCGTATCAGGAGTAGCTCTCCTTTTGTCCCCTTTTTTGATAGGATTGAATCTAATGCAATTTGTTTGATCAATGATCCAAAGCCTATCTCATCTCACGATCCTCTTTACCTCCGCCGTAGGGTGGCTTCCACCACATTTACTTTTTGGAAAGACGTAGTCCTCGGACTGTGGATTGTGTGGGGTCAGTGACCTTTGTTTTCATTGCCAAGCTTTGAATTTCTTTTCTTTTTTTATGACACCCTTCATTTATGAGGCAGAGATTTCGTTTCCTTCTTGATTCTCAAGTTTCTCCTCCCGTTTTGCTTTCTTAGATAGATCATGGCTACGAAAGGGCTTTGTATGATTATAAAAAAAGGCACCATCCATATTAATTTTATTTATCATCATGTAATAAATTTGTTCTTGATATTTCATACGTTCAGTAGGATTACCCATTTTTATTTTAGGTTTGAGGAGCGGGGAGAAATAATAACCTAAAAACCTATAGGTACATTCATAGCATATTGTTCTCAAAAGATAGTAATCAATGGATAACCATATTCTTTTTCTGCAAGTGCCCAGTTTAGCATCTATATTTAACATTTTCCACCTTCACGCTACTAATGCTTACCGTATAGACGAACGCAAATATAAGGCTGATACTAATTCATGTCTGGGATGAAAATACTTTCAAAGAGGGTGAACTACGGTGAACGCCATTTCTATTGAAATGAGAAAGCGTATGGTAATTAAGACTTTGACCATATATATATATATATAGATATATATATATATATATATATTAATATATATATATATTATATATGAATATTATCTATATATATAATTTTATTTTATATATATATATATATATATAGTATATATATATATAATATATATATATATATATTATATATATGATATATATATATTCATATATATATATATATATATATATATATATACTATATATATATATATATATTATATATATATATATATATATATATATATATAAAATCCCACTACGCAGAGAAAATACAGGATATAAGTTCGCGTGGCGAGCAGAAATAATTCATGGGTGACAATATGTTCCCCGTGACAACACAATTCAGCACTAGGTATATATCATTGTATATAGCGCTTGAAAGATTTAAGGGCCACGACAGAAGGTCAGCGAAGAGACACTCTAATAATAGTTCCACACATTTCACGGGTCATTTCGGATGATTGAGCACTTAGACCACTCATTTGTTATTTAGGAATGGGTTTCATGAGTCTTCATGAGGACATTTTGTATCATTTTTTTGTTATAATCAGGATGCTGACCACATAGTCATTTCAATACTATTTATGTAAGAGTATTTTTTCTTTATATGTATATCATTTTACTTTACTTTTAAGTTGCTAATTAAAATCGGAAAGTAAGACAGTTTTCAAGTCATTAGTTTTTAAGTGAATGGCAAGAGATACGGTATCTTCCCATTCACTTTAAAACTAATGACTTGAAAACTGTCTTACTTTACGATTACTTAATATTTCGACAGTATTTAAACATAGCAATTTCTATAATCACTATTTTTTGGTAATACTCTTGAAACCTTTCACTTATGCATTGTGGAGTCAGCCCGCGAAGCGACATATCTACCGAAAAAAAAAAATAGTAACAAAACTTATCTTCATATGATCCGATGTTTCAGCTCCTGGTAAGAAATATATCACCTGAATCTTTTTTTCAGAGATTTTAGGTCTTCCATTATGCGTCCCTGCAAACGCCATCGAAAGATTTCAACTGAAAATGCCTATCTAACTATGTATAATTTAACTTGTCATTTTGAAAAACTGAAGGTTAATTTAATTTACTGTTCTACTGAGTTTTGCATGAAGGTCATAATCTATTATTTACCTTGCACTTTCGAAGGGATACATCTAGTTGAGTTTAGTTGAATATAGAATTTAGGCCAAAGGCCAAGTACCGGGGACCTATGAGGTCATTCAGAGCTGAAATGGAAATTAACAGTAAAAGGGTTGAAAGGTGTAACAGGAAGAAAACATCAAAGCAGTTGCACAATGAATCAATTATTAGGAGACTGTGGAAAGTAAGATGAAGAAAGGGAATATGAAAGGAGGTGCAGTAAAAGGAGCGAAAGTGGTTGCAGATAGGGGCCGAAGACACGCTGCAAAGAACCTAAAGTAATGCCTACAATGCACCCCATGAGGTCCACTGACGGCACTACCCCCCCTACGGCGAGAGGGGGTGATGCATCTATTCATTCATCCTGTACCATTGATAATAATTACCTCATGTAATATATTTTATTCTTCTGCTTTTGCCCTTTTTTCCACTTAAAAATGTTAAAATTTTTCCATTTACATATATAATAGTAATAATCCTTTTAATTTACAAAACACAGAAAAAGTGACAAATTATTCAGGCACAAATGCATTATTATTTGCATCTTAATTAGCTGCCAAACGACGTTTAATAGCTCAGTGATTATCCACGATGCATGTAAATTACCAGATTTTCAGGATGGTGCATTTTTAAAAAGTTTTAGTAATGATAAAATAAGATTATATTAGCTCTAATATGTTTGACTGAACTAGGTATTATTTGTGTTTCTATGCAAATCATTGGAAATTTATGAATATTCGATCATTAGGACTGGATAAATAATTATTTACAGGTACGCATAAAGTATTGTGTACAAAGTTGCATCACGTTATTATGAAAATCCCTCTCTCAAACTATTTCTAGTGAATCTGACTAGCTTTCATTTCTGGCAATCCCCTGACGAATACGAGAACAAGATTCTACGGAGGAAAGAGGACTGAGGAATTAACATACTCTTGAATTCTACAAAGGTTAGGTGACAAAGTCGTCAATATGCCAAGATTTAGATTGTGAAACGAGGAAATTGGTTGCTGGTATTGGAGCTGTCACTGATGTACACGGAAGTTGATTCGAAAGGATTTTATTACCTGGGGAAAGTCCAGTGGTAATGTCGCTGTCAGGCGGTAGTGAATGAAGACTGATCTTTTGCTGTTGTAGTTGAATAATTCCGTAGCAGCCTTTCGGAAGATTAATTGGGACGTATGTTTCACTGAGACGGTCTCGGTATTCTCTCGAACTGTTGAATAAAAGAAGGCGGTTTTATATATTTTTCATGAAACATGCATTATTGGTAAACATTTTATGTGAGGTACGTTAAATGGTTATACAGAATATCTTCAGTTCATTATCTTGTATTAGATTATGGCCCATTTTCGCATTTTTTGTTTGGGATTGATTACCTAAGTCATTTTTATTGCTGTGTAAATTTTTGGTTTCGAAATATAGACGTAATTCAGGTAACCATAAATAATAGTAGGATAAAAATATTACATTTTTGACTTCTTATGGGCTAATCACACACCACCTTTCATAAACTAAAAATAAAGTGGGCCGGCAATATTACAGCGAGTGAATTTTTCTTTTGTGTAACTTCATACTAAAGAAGGACTGCAGCAACAACAAAATAATATCTGATAATGGTATTGATAACGAGTACAGATATCTCATTAATGATATTAACAAACCACAATTTTCAATGGTGATATAGGCGATCAAAACAGAAATCTCCCTTCTATTTAAGCATCTTAATTTTTCTCCTTAGAGCCTGAACAGTAAATTTACTGGAAATTCTTAAAATTACTTTAACCTCCTCCATTCTTGCGTTACCCAACTTCCACTCTCTTCTATCTTCTCTTCATAAAACATTCCTTTTTATCTCATAATGTGAGATCCATTCCTCCATTAACCTTTCCCTCTGCATTTGCCTTTTTGTGGAACAACTAATTCTCTCATCTTCTTGACGTTTTCTCCTTGGACGAGTCGGTTACGTGCTCGACTACCGATCTCAGAGTCTGGGTTTGATTCTCCGTTCTGCCAACGCGAAATCAGAGGAATTTATTTCTGGTGAAAGAAATTAATTTCTCGATGTGGTTCGGATCCCACAATCAGCTGTAGGTCCCGTTGCTAGGTAACCAGTTGGTTACTAAAGCCACGTAAATATATCTAATCCTTCGGGTCAGCCCTAGGAGAGCTGTTAATAAGCTCAATTGTCTGCTTAAACTTAGATATATTTAACTTGTTTCTTGACCACCTTATCCATCCTCTTATACTTA
Organism: Macrobrachium nipponense; assembly: GCF_015104395.2. Classification (NCBI taxonomy): domain Eukaryota; kingdom Metazoa; phylum Arthropoda; class Malacostraca; order Decapoda; family Palaemonidae; genus Macrobrachium; species Macrobrachium nipponense. The sequence continues at coordinate 110,226,551 of NC_061110.1, forward strand.
TATGATCCTCCCTACTGTCTTGTTGTTGCATCTAAAATAATCGCCCTTTTATTCCTTCCTAAAACTTCTTGTTTCCCACCCGGTCATTCATTGTTTATATTCCACTTCCTACCTCCCCAACACCCAATATATTTCCTGCTGACTCCATAAACCAATCCTAGAATTTTACAGACAATTCATATCGTAATTCAACCTCTGCTTACTTTGACCTAGAGAGTTTTTTTTTTCAAATCTATTTTTTCCTTATATACTATATATAATTTTATATTATAATACGCAATGGTTTTCGTTTCCCTTCATACTTAATTCTATATTATAATACGCAATGGTTTTCACTACCCTTAACGCTATCCATGTCACCACCCCCTCCTCTCCAACTTGCACCTTCTATCTGCCTTAACATTTGCTTCAACCAAATCACATACGATTTGTGATACCCTGTTTCTCACCAATGCAGCTTTCAGGCTGCCATTCCACTTGCTCATAACAAATACACAATTTAAACAAACTCAGGTTGAAAATTACAACGAAATAGCGATACAAATAAAAAAATAAAGTAAAAACAATTACAATGCAAAATATAACTCTGTACATTATAATTACAGAACATGTAATTCTAAATGAAATTAAAACCATTTAGGAAAAATTAAAAAAATAATATGAGCACGCTAACGGTAAACAGACAAAGTAAAAAAAAAAAAAACATATCAAGCTTAAAAAGTTACGTACCTTTTCAGTGGGCGGTATATGAAAATCTCGGTTTAAGCATAGATTTTTTTTTTTTTTGCATCGAATTGCAGTCTGTATTTGGGAAAATAATGATTATGAAAGCAAAACCCTTCTACGAACTAATCGACAACCCCGGTAAAAACACACACACACACACACACACACACACACACACACTGCTACCATTTTTGCGAGTGTAGTACTTCAGAAGATATTGAATTATCAGTTAATTGATATTTCTTTCTATCTTGTGACTTGCTTCGATAAAGAACCATCTTTTTGTATTAACTATTTATATAAATCATCCTATTAGTGACTGATCTATCTGCGTTGCCTATCATCTTCTGCAACGTCTTTCAAATGAACACCATTTTCTTTGGAAGCTTGAATTTCAAGCCAATGGCCTCTGATTTGCTTTACATGAATAGGGGTTTATTTTCTGAATAATGATAGTAATAATAATGATCTAAAGATACTCTGTCTTCCTCCTTCAGACTTTGCTCTCAATGCAGTCACGAAGAAGAAGAAGAAGAAGAAGAGGGAAAACAAACATCCACGAGGATCGGTCGTTTCTCCCCTCGCAATCTGGTGGCAATAACAACGCTGCGTCAGATGCCAAGTGTCACTTGTCACTGGGAATTACGTGACAGCTGCTGGGTTCCACCTACTACGTCTCCATCTTCAGTAAACCAATTCACTCCAAGTGCAGCAGCTGTCCTTCACCTTGTTTCTAATCCCAACCCTTTGATAGATATCAGGGATAAGCTGCGAAGACACAGTTTAATTTGTCTTGGAGGTTCAGGACGTGAGAGTGGCCATTTGATAAATTGGAGTGACAAGGCTTCTGTATTATTAAAGTGTATTCGATTGTTTATATTTACGAAAACTGAGGGACGGTTACTTTTATTAAAAGTATAAAACAAATCCTCTTTACCGCGCACATGCAATTTTAAGAACATTTTTATCAAAACGAATATAGTGAGAAGAACAAGAGTTGTAACAAGTTAAAAATGGAAACGGCGAGAATGAAAGATTTAAGGTAATAACATAGAAGGAGAATTAATACATCAAAATAACTACTGAGGAGGAATATATATATATATATATATAATATATATATATATATTATATATATATATATATATATAGTATTAAATTTCATAAAATACTTGAAACAGAAACTCACCTAGTACATGGCTAAAAAGTGACTAAACACAAAAAGGTAAACGCTGCGACTTCAGAGTCAATTTTCATATATATTATATATATATATATATATATATATATATATATATATATATATATATATATATATATATATGTGTGTGTATGTGTGTTGTGTATTGCAATTCCACAATGGTCCCGTGGGTGAAGTATATAAGAGATCCTCACGTGAAAATGAAAGGAGGTACCAAGACTTTCAACTTTTATTCCAAAGTCATCTTCAGGGTACTGAACAATTTTTAGAGAACAACTTACACAAGATAGCAACATGAGGCCACAAATAACATGAAAACAAGTAGGTTGTTGACATGTTTCATTGTTATTTGTGGCCTCATGTTGCTTTCTTGTGTAAGTTGTTCTCTTAAAATTGTTCAGTACCCTGAAGATGACTTTGGAATGAAAGTTGAAAGTCTTGGTACCTCCTTTCATTCTCACGTTAGGATGAGGATCTCTTATATATATTATATATATATCTATATATATATATATATATATATATATATATATATATAAATATATCTAATATATATATATATATATATATATATATATATATATATATATATATATATATATATATATATATATACATATATATATATATATATATATATATATATATATATATATATATATATATATATATATATCTATATATATATATATATATATATATATGTGTGTGTGTGTGTGTGTGTGTGTGTGTGTGTGTGTGTGTGTGTTTGTATGTAAATCAACGCACAAAACATTTCTAAACGGCATGGTTAAAGCTAACTGAGAATCGACGAAAAGAAACATGTACTTAGAATCTGTAAGTGCATGTTCATTAGTTCACATTATACTATAATAACGATAAAAAGACAACTAGTTTCTAATCACCAAAAAAAATGCGAGCTAATTTTGTAACACAAGTATAGATCCTAGTATTACTGACGCCGCTAAACTTTTTCAAAATTCGAAAATATTGTCCTGTGGGTCTTATTTAATGAATGTGATACATTACTGTAGCAAATATTAGATGGTGTTTAATTCCCGAAGTCTGCCTTCAAATTCCGAGCTCCCGTAAGAGGAATATGTCGAATTCTCTTCCCTAAAGCAAAAGAAATGCAGATCCAGCGGCTGCCATGGACCCACGAGTCTCACAAAGGTGATAAAGCTGCTAAAGGAAGATCGGATTCGTGTGAAACTCTTTGCTTTTTCCGGCTTAATTAAATTTGAAAATGTTTTGTTTGTTTATATGGTGTTTTTACGGTGCATGGAACCAATGGTTATTCAACAACGGGACCAACGGCTTGACGTGACTTCCGAACCACGTCGAGAGTGAACTGCTATCACCAAAAAGACACATCTTTCACACCTCAGTGGAATGCCCGAGAATCGAACTCGCGGCCACCGAGGTGGTACGCCAACACCATACCGACCACGCTACTGAGGCGCTTTTGAAAATATTTTCACACAAATGAGTTTTGCTGATATCCGTTAATCTAAATCCACCAAAGTTACATGGCTTGAATTTTTTTATTTTGTTTTATTGAGTTTAAAATGTAAGAATCATCCTAAGTTATGCATTTTACAAATTTTTTTTTTACAACTTGCGTTTTAAGAGCTTGCGTTTTATAAAAATTCTAGCATCAAATGAAATTAAATAAATATCTGAACACTTAGTCATAGGAAAATATCTGCCGCTGTTCGACACAAGGCAGTATTCATTTTTATTTCCGAAAGTTTAAATGCCTTTCATTTCGAAAAACTTTCGTACAAACTGCGCTGGTAGGAAGACATCAAGTTGATATCACAGTTTAATCTGGATTATAGACAATCCTTTCCAAGCGCAAAAGTGGTACTAGAACTCTTCGGGGAAATTGCAGCAAAATTCCATTATGGCGCATAGAGAGTAAATGGTGTGGTATTTTAGCCTTAGGATATAAAAGCATTGAAAAAGATGTTCTATAATCAGATAGTATTATTTTTATTACTACTATGAGCTTGACGGCGTGCTCTACGCTGCTCAGGAACCCGGCGCTGCCTGTCATGTTTCCCCTACCCTCCTGATTCTCTACATACCTTGCCCTCACCCGGGATGGACAGACAGGTTTGCAGGAGGGTGTATGTTTCATATCTCCTCTACCTTCCCAATCCCCTACCTACCCATCCCCCACCAGGAGCGGACAAACGGGGGTTTGCAGGAGGGTGGATGTGTCATGTCTCCCATACCCTCCCAACAAAGGTCCAATCGGATTTCATTATTATTATTATTATTATTATTCTCCCACTCGACTATAGCAGATTCACATCAAGCATGCATCTGATGTTTAGGCCAGTCCCTTACGACGCTCCTGATTGGCTGTTGATAAGCCAATCACAGGGCTGAAAACCCTCAGTTTCTCTCGAGAGTTCACATAGGCAGGATGTATGTTCCATCTCTCCTGAGGGATACGGCTTGAACTCTCGAGAGAAACTGAGGGTTTTCAGCCCTGGGATTGGTTTATCAACGGCCAATCAGGAGCGTTGTAAGGGACTGGCCTAGACATCAGATGAATGCTTGATGTGAATCTACTATAACAGGCGCCTCCTCTCTCCTGTGAGTGCAGTTCTCTCTTTCATTTTCGATTTCATTATTATTATTATTATTATTATTATTATTATTATTATTATTATTTCGAATGTTATTGTTATCATGTTCTCTGTTATCTTGATCATTATGAAAGGACAGTCATATAAAACCAAGTCGAATCATTTCCTTGCTAGGGGAAAACAGGCCAACTCGGGTTAGTAAAATTGTCAGAGAACAGAAATAAGAAAACATGGACAGTACATGAAGGATTGCTTTCGAATCTGAATTTCTTTATTGAAATGTGGTTTATGAAACACTCTGATCTTATGTCAGTTAAACTGAACGTTTACTGTAAAGGTCAAAGTTATATACAGAAACACAAAATTTGATTGAACAAAATTCAGAAAGGTTCTGAAAATGGGTCAACCTAGAGATGACAAAATTGTTTTAACATGAACTATAAAAGAAACATACGTGAGAAAAAAAAATGTTTCATTAGAAAAGCAAATAATACAGGAAGGTAAATTATTTGTCACCAAAGAGCTCGATATAAAGTATATCACGTTCTAAAAATACCACTTTCATTTAAGGACAAATTTCAAGATTATGCAACTTCCTCATGTTACCTAATTTTGCAAATCGTTTTCTCTACTTCTCATATTCCTATGTTCAATATTTGATTGTCTCTCGTGTTTCCCCTAGTTGTTTTTTTTTTATTTAAATCATAAGGTCCGTGTTAAATTCTACTTGATTTCTTCCTATTTCTGGCATTTTTTCACTAAGTGTTCTGTTTCTATGCTTATCTCTCTCTTTATTTTTGTATTTGTTTAAATCTCATTACATTTTCTTCATTTATTCCAGCAATATGTGATGGAAAGGTTAGAAATACCATTAATGGATCTTGGTTTTCTCATTATGAGTCTTGTTTGTGTGTGTGTGTGTGAGAGAGAGAGAGAGAGAGAGAGAGAGAGAGAGAGAGAGTGAGAGAGAGAGAGAATCTCAGTAATGTCAGGAACAAAGGCAGGAAATGAATAAAGAGGACAATAGTAAGTTAAGCTGTTAGTTGATATCTGTCGGAAATCATACTCGGAAACGGAGTAAAAGAAAGGGTTATTTTGTTACAGATTATATTTAGCTATATATAAAATTACCTAGAACCATCTCACGAACTTTTTCTTTATCAGATTCTACCGTTGTTTTTCTCTTTCTTATCGTGAAAGTTGGAATTATTTTGTTACAGATTATATTTAGCTATTCATAAAATTGCCTAAAATCATTTCAAGAACTTTTTCTTTATCAGATTCTACTGTTGTTTTTCTCTTTTTATCGTGAATGTTGGAATTAGTTTGTTACAGATTATATTTAGCTATACATAAAATTACCTAAAACCATCTCACGAACTTTCTCTTTATCAGGTGCTACTGTTCTTTTTCTCTTTCTTTATGTGAAAGTAATACGTAAAGAAGATACAGTTCCTTTGACTTTTCTCTCCTCTAATTCCAGAAACGTCTTGGGCGTTATCTGATCCGTAGGCTTTTATGCAACCTCGCCCTGGGAGTAATTTCCTGACATTCTCGTGTTACTTGCTCTTAATAGCTATCGTCTTTTATTTCCTGGGCTTTTACTTATTCGACCATAGGGATCCCCTCTTTATCGATTCCCTCTTGTAGTACGATCTCTCTGTCGTATCCTTAACCTTTGTGTGATTTTTATACTTTTCTGTTATATTATGTTATTCATGGCACGCCTTTTACGGTTTATTTGCCCACTCCAGAGTCTACTTACCATGTTTCAATAATCCCAAAGAAAACTCATAATCACATGAGTCAATAAAATGGAAAAGTAAATCCACAATAATATGTCTGTTTGATCTTGTTATTTAAAATACAAAGCAGAAAGCAATCGATGACCTGCAAGGTCATCCTTGTCAGTCTGAGTATAATTACACACAGTGACTATACAAAACCTTTTTTTTTTTTTTTTTTTTTTTGTATAATCACTGAGTACAATTATAGTCAGATTGACTGGGAGGACCGTGTAGGTCATCGAAAGCTTTCTGCTTTGTACTTTAAATAACAAGATCAAACAGACATATTATAGGGGATTTACTTTTCCAATAATAATAATAATAATAATAATAATAATAATAATAATAATAATAATAATAATAACAAACATGCAACATGGCTCCAGGAAGTCAAGGAAGAAGAAACAGGGAGAATAAAACAAAGATTCACAGAGATCACGACAGACACAGTCAGACACCAACTAAACAAAATGCCAAACTGGAAAGCCCCAGGTACCGATGAAGTCCATGGATACTGGCTCAAAAACTTCAAGGCCCTACACCCACGAATAGCAGAACAACTCCAGCATTGTATCTCAAATCACCATGCACCCAAATGGATGACCACAGGAAGAACATCCTTAGTACAAAAAGACAAGAGTAAGGGAAATATAGCCAGTAACTACAGGCCTATCACCTGCCTACCAATAATGTGGAAGTTACTAACAGGTATCATCAGTGAAAGGCTATACAACTACCTAGAGGAGACAAACACCATCCCCCACCAACAGAAAGGCTGCAGAAGGAAGTGTAGGGGCACAAAAGACCAGCTCCTGATAGACAAAATGGTAATGAAGAACAGTAGGAGAAGGAAAACCAACCTAAGCATGGCATGGATAGACTACAAGAAAGCCTTCGACATGATACCACACACATGGCTAATAGACTGCCTGAAAATATATGGGGCAGAGGAAAACACCATCAGCTTCCTCAAAAATACAATGCGCAACTGGAATACAATACTTACAAGCTCTGGTATAAGACTAGCAGAGGTTAATATCAGGAGAGGGATCTTCCAGGGCGACTCACTGTCCCCACTACTCTTCGTAGTAGCCATGATTCCCATGACAAAAGTACTATAAAAGATGGACGCCGGGTACCAACTCAAGAAAAGAGGCAACAGAATCAACCATCTGATGTTCATGGACGACATCAAGCTGTATGGTAAGAGCATCAAGGAAATAGATACCCTAATCCAGACTGTAAGGATAGTATCTGGGGACATCAGGATGGAGTTTGGAATAGAAAAATGCGCCTTAGTCAACATACAAAAGGGCAAAGTAATGAGAACTGAAGGGATAAAGCTACAAGATGGGAGCAACATCAAACACATAGATGAGACAGGATATAAATACCTGGGAATAATGGAAGGAGGGGATATAAAACACCAAGAGATGTAGGACACGATCAGGAAAGAATATATGCAGAGACTCAAGGCGATACTCAAGTCAAAACTCAACGCCGGAAATATGATAAAAGCCATAAACACATAAGCAGTGCCAGTAATCAGATACAGTGCAGGAATAGTGGAATGGACGAAGGCAGAACTCCGCAGTATAGATCAGAAAACCAGGAAACATATGACAATACACAAAGCACTACACCCAAGAGCAAATACGGACAGACTATACATAACACGAAAGGAAGGAGGGAGAGGACTACTAAGTATAGAGGACTGCGTCAACATCGAGAACAGAGCACTGGGGCAATATCTGAAAACCAGTGAAGATGAGTGGCTAAAGAGTGCATGGGAAGAAGGACTAATAAAAGTAGACGAAGACCCACAAATATACAGAGACAGGAGAATGACAGACAGAACAGAGGACTGGCACAACAAACCAATGCACGGACAATACATGAGACAGACTAAAGAACTAGCCAGCGATGACAATTGGCAATGGCTACAGAGGGGAGAGCTAAAGAAGGAAACTGAAGGAATGATAACAGCGGCACAAGATCAGGCCCTAAGAACCAGATATAATCAAAGAACGATAGACGGAAATAACATCTCTCCCATATGTAGGAAGTGCAATACGAAAAATGAAACCATAAACCACATAGCAAGCGAATGCCCGGCACTTGCACAGAACCAGTACAAAAAGAGGCATGATTCAGTGGCAAAAGCCCTCCACTGGAGCCTGTGCAAGACGTGACGTTGATTGACAAAGTCAAGAAGAAAGTATCACTCATTGATGTTGCAATACCATGGAACACCAGAGTTGAAGAGAAAGAGAGGGAAAAAAGGGATAAGTATCAAGATCTGAAAATAGAAATAAGAAGGATATGGGATATGCCAGTGGAAATCGTACCCATAATCATAGGAGCACTAAGCACGATCCCAAGATCCCTGAAAAGGAATCTAGAAAAACTAGAGGCTGAAGTAGCTCCAGGACTCATGCAGAAGAGTGTGATCCTAGAAACGGCACACAGTAAGAAAAGTGATGGACTCCTAAGGAGGCAGGATGCAACCCGGAACCCCACACTATAAATACCACCCAGTCGAATGGGAGGACTGTGATAGAGCAAAAAAAAAAAAAAAAAAAAAAAAAATAATAATAATAATAATAACAACAACAACCATAATAATAATAATAATAATAATAATAATAATAATAATAATAATAATAATAATAATAATAATGGATGACCACAGGAAGAACATCCTTAGTACAAAAAGACAAGAGTAAGGGAAATATAGCCAGTAACTACAGGCCTATCACCTGCCTACCAATAATGTGGAAGTTACTAACAGGTATCATCAATGAAAGGCTATACAACTACCTTGAGGAGACAAACACCATCCCCCACCAACAGAAAGGCTGCAGAAGGAAGTGTAGGGGCACAAAAGACCAGCTCCTGATAGACAAAATGGTAATGAAGAACAGTAGGAGAAGGAAACCAACCTAAGCATGGCATGGATAGACTATAAGAAAGCCTTCGACATGATACCACACACATGGCTAATAGAATGCCTGAAAATATATGGGGCAGAGGAAAATACCATCAGCTTCCTCAAAAATACAATGCACAACTGGAATACAATACTTACAAGCTCTGGAATAAGACTAGCAGAGGTTTAATATCAGGAGAGGATCTTCCAGGGCGACTCACTGTCCCCACTACTCTTCGTAGTAGCCATGATTCCCATGACAAAAGTACTACAGAAGATGGATGCCGGGTACCAACTCAAGAAAAGAGGCAACAGAATCAACCATCTGATGTTCATGGACGACATCAAGCTGTATGGTAAGAGCATCAAGGAAATAGATACCCTAATCCAGACTGTAAGGATTGTATCTGAGGACATCAGGATGGAGTTTGGAATAGAAAAATGCGCCTTAGTCAACATACAAAAAGGCAAAGTAACGAGAACTGAAGGGATAAAGCTACCAGATGGGAGCAACATCAAACACATAGATGAGGACAGGATACAAATACCTGGGAATAATGGAAGGAGGAGATATAAAACACCAAGAGATGAAGGACAAGATCAGAGACTCAAGGCGATACTCAAGTCAAAACTCAACGCCGGAAATATGATAAAAGCCATAAACACATGGGCAGTGCCAGTAATCAGATACAGCGCAGGAATAGTGGAATGGACGAAGGCAGAACTCCGCAGCATAGATCAGAAAACCAGGAAACATATACAATACACAAAGCACTACACCCAAGAGCAAATACGGACAGACTATACATAACACGAAAGGAAGGAGGGAGAGGACTACTAAGTATAGAGGACTGCATCAACATCGAAAACAGAGCACTGGGGCAATATCTGAAAACCAGTGAAGACGAGTGGCTAATCGAGTGCAATGGGAAGAAGGACTAATAAAAGCAGACGAAGACCCAGAAATATACAGAGACAGGAGAAAGACAGAAAGAACAGAGGACTGGCACAACAAACCAATGCATGGACAATACATGAGACAGACTAAAGAACTAGCCAGCGATGACAATTGGCAATGGCTACAGAGGGGAGAGCTAAAGAAGGAAACTGAAGGAATGATAACAGCGGCACAAGATCAGGCCCTAAGAACCAGATATGTTCAAAGTACGATAGACGGAAATAACATCTCTCCCATATGTAGGAAGTGCAATACGAAAAGTGAAACCATAAACCACATAGCAAGTGAATGCCCGGCACTTGCACAGAACCAGTACAAAAAGAGGCATGATTCAGTAGCAAAAGCCCTCCACTGGAGCCTGTGCAAGAAACATCAGCTACCTTGCAGTAATAAGTGGTACGAGCACCAACCTGAAGGAGTGATAGAAAACGATCAGGCAAAGATCCTCTGGGGACTATGGTATCAGAACGGATAGGGTGATACGTGCAAACAGACCAGACGTGACGTTGATTGACAAAGTCAAGAAGAAAGTATCACTCATTGATGTCGCAATACCATGGGACACCAGAGTTGAAGAGAAAGAGAGGGAAAAATGGATAAGTATCAAGATCTGAAAATAGAAATAAGAAGGATATGGGATATGCCAGTGGAAATCGTACCCATAATCATAGGAGCACTAGGCACGATCCCAAGATCCCTGAAAAGGAATCTAGAAAAACTAGAGGTTGAAGTAGCTCCAGGACTCATGCAGAAGAGTGTGATCCTAGAAACGGCACACATAGTAAGAAGAGTGAATGGACTCCTAAGGAGGCAGGATGCAAACCCGGAACCCCACACTATAAATACCACCCAGTCGAATTGGAGGACTGTGATAGAGTAAAAAAAAAAAAAAAAAAAAAAATTTAAATAATAATAAAATAGATAGGTAAATAATAAATAAATTAAATAACAGATTCAGAGAAAAGACTGAAATCTGATTCCGACACAATAGACATTAGCTCGTTTTTTTTGTCTGTACTGGAAATATTTTGTTTTATTTTCCGTTCAGTCATCTAAAAATGATACTATTCAGAAAGTAGATTACTTGAAATGTCTACGTTCGGTGTTCAAAATCGTCGAGGGTATTCTGGATCAGGACCAAAAGGCAAATATGGGAAATTCGGATCCACATACTAATACCTCACGTAAAATTAAAAATGATAAAGAAAATTACATTTTGCAATTAATTCTAAAATGTGTTTGAAAGTTTAGATGATAAGTGGAGTTATTCATAGGTTTCGCCTTAGTGTAATGATATAAAAAAAATATATTCATGGAATTATATACATAAAAGAGTTTATGAAACTGAAAAAAACTGCATCAAAGGAGAAGAGAGACAACCTAATTTAGCAATCTACCTTAATCACCGAAAAAAGGAGAAATCAGGTATTAATATCCTAAATATTCTTTTCATTCAAGGTGTACGGATAATTCGAATAACCGCACTATGCTAGAATTTTTAATAAATATCCAAAGGTCCGGCAAGATTTAATAAAGTACTTGAAATTTTTTTTTTAATTTAATCCTTCAATGCATAAATTACCACGATTTTCTATATAAAATTATGGAGGTGAAACGTGTTCGTGAATGAGGGACCCTTGAGGTTTTATTTTTTGACTTATAAACTATCAGGCGTTAAAGTTGTTCTAAAAACAAAAAAATGAGCATTATGAGCCTCTATATGCACATTGGCATTTTTCTGACAAATGAACATTTCAGTTAAGGACTCTAAATGATAATAGGCTACGAATATACACTAGTATGTCTTTAAGGAATTTTCAGAATCTCTTGATTTTGAGAGAGAGAGAGAGAGAGAGAGAGAGAGAGAGAGGTGTTAATACAAGTCCCCGCCAGACCTAATGGAAACTGGACCCACAAAGGGAAACTCTGAGCATGTCTTGTCCGAGTTGTTCTGACCATCAGGAGTTTCCGAACCATCTGCTTCACGATGTGTTTTTCCCATTATATTTCGAAGGACGTCCTTATAAAAAAATCCACAATAATCAACCATCACTACAATGTTTATAAATTCAAAAGTTCGTTTGGGACATTTCTACTAAAGGGCTGATATGGTTAAGACAGAAAATCCTTAAGAGTAGAGAATGAAAAAATATGTTTCTGTCTCACCAGGCCTCCCCGGAATAGGCTGCCTTGAATATGAGTGGCGCTGAAATTGAAATGAGAAAGCCCTTTTGGCGAAAAAGGAAGGGAATCAGTCAACAACGGATGTCAAGAAGGGGGGCGGGGGTTGGGGGTTGTGGGGGGGATTGCTTTATGCTCTAACTCCAAGTTAGTACCAACGTTTTGTCAGTCGTGAGGTAACTTTTTCTAATTCTATTATTAACATTTATTCATTTCTCAGGAATTGGTCAGTTTTTCGGAGAATGAAATATCCTTTCATAAAAGCAGAAGTGCCTTCTCTTTTGGTCATTCAACAAAGGTCCCTCTCTCATTAATGCTATATATTTAATTACTTTTATTTCAGGCGAGCATTATGCTCATTATTTTGATGAGGGGAAACCGACTTAAAATAAATGAATGCAGTTTTTCGACGTTAAAAAATGCTTAATAAAACAGACCCTTTTAAATATATTTACATTTCCAAATGAATTCCTAGAATGCCATCAACCATTTGATTTAAACTTCATAATGTCAGATTCTTAATTTTTGCCTTTGGTAATGATGTAAAAGTTTCCTGTTGCTTAAAAGAACGCGATTATAGCTCAGTTATCCTTTAAGAAACAATTTCTAAAAAAAAAAAAAATGAATCAGTTCATTTCGAAAACTTTAAAAAATCTGACTGAAGATTAAGTGTTCTGGAAAATTTCCCTCTTTCCACTACTGACTAGGAGACCTTTCCTTTTGTTCCTCAACAAAGACTCGTCTCAGTATTAATTAAAAACCCTCTTAAGTTAAGAGCTAACATGCTCTTTCGTTCTTGATGTTTGATCTTTTATGTTCTTCATTCAAAGATTCATCTCGTCGAGTACTACTCTCATTCGTCGGAGCTAAGGATACCCTGTCTAAGTATATCTTTAATCTGTCTGTCTGTCAGTCTGTCTCTTTCTCCAGCGCACAAACATACATAAGAAGCGTGAACTCTAATCAATAGTTACCTTTCAAAATTCTTCATTTCTAACAAAAAAAAACCTGCCGAAGTTACTTGATCATTATTATTTGAATCACTTCAAGCCTCCTTTTCTCATAAGTAAATAACTTGATAAAATTTGAATTAAAACCACAGTTGTTAGAAGAGTTATGAAATGAAAAATAATTCTTATACTTCGCGAATTTAAATAATATGCAATAGGTCAGTGTTTCAAACAATAGGTTAGTGTTTATCTGATATCCCAATGGCAGTCATAGCCTGAGGACGTACACAGAACTCTATAACTGAAGGGTTTAAATGAATAGCTTTTAAAGGAAAGATAAAAGTGCATTAGACGACCACTATAGGAAGAGGCGGGCTAGACTGAACACGAGAAAGCTCTAATTTTAAAGAAAGAGACAAAATTCCACACTTCTCGCATTTCCCGTTCTTTATTTATGTCACTTTGTAACTGAATGCTTCTCCTAGCCTCCCTGAAGTACCAGAAACCTTAGCCTGTAATAGTACCAGGTCTTCATTGCTTCTTGATTCCAAGCGCTTAAGGAATTCCGAAGACTAACTTTACGTTCTTGATGTCGTTGTACTGCTCAGATAGCCTACCACTTATTTTCGAATCCAACTATCACTAAAATATCTAATCAATTCTCGATTTTTATATGTAGATATTTCTTCGTTTTAAAAATGAGTGAGTTTACCCCTTTTGAATTTTCTCTTCGTTTCTTCTTTCATAGTTACTCCTTATATAATCTGTGGTTACGTTCAAAACGAGTTCATTACTGATTTAAAACCAGCATATTTTGAAGTATTTTTTGCAGATAAGTTGGATTTTTTTAAGAGATATATAATATATATATTATATATATATATATATATATATATATATATATGTATATATATATATATATATATATATATCATATATATATATATATATATATATATATATATATATATATATATATATATATATATATATATATATATATATATATATATGTGTGTGTGTATATATATATGTATATATAATAATATATATTTATAATATATATAATATACATGCTCCAACAAACTATTAGCAAAGACATCTTTGTAACAATTAGGTCTCTCTGTTTAACTATGTTGAACTCTTAATTAATTTATGGATTTGGAGAGAAATTTTTAACATATAAGCATTTAAAGAAACATTTTAATGGTTTCCTTTGGGTTTATGATTATCTGCACTGTATTTGTCAATTATACTGAGAAAGAGAGAGAGAGAGAGAGAGGTAGAGAGAGAGAGAGAGAGAGAGACGAGAGGAGAGCCAAACCAGATCATCACTAAGTTCAAGGAATAAAAGAAAGCAGCGAAATGAAAAGCGCAATAGAAAAAACACATCACAGACGGATAACGCCTACAATAGTAGATTCACATCAACCGTGCATCCGATGTCTACACCAGTCCCTTACGACGCTCCTGATTGGCTGTTGATAAGCCAATCACAGGGCTGGAAACTCTTTCTCTCGAGAGAGTTCACATGGGCAGGATGTATGTTCCACCTCTCGTGAGAGATACGTCTTTCTGGAGAGGTGGAATATTCATCGTGCCTATGTGAACTCTCGAGTTCACATAGGCACGAATGAAATAACAGGGAAGTAATGTTTGGGAGATCAGTTTTCTTTACATTTGTAATTTCCATAGTGCTATTTTTTTTTAATGTGCAGTTTGAAATCCGTTGAGCATGCAGTCTTCTTTTTTATCAACAGTTTTTTTTATTAACGAAAATCCAAATGACGTTATTCCATTTTCATATAAAAATACTAATTCCTTACCAAAGCTACAGCCATTGCGATTTGGAATAATCAAATGAAATAAAAACTAAAAAAAAACCGTCAACGTCATATTCAAGGGTTCCAGACATTTACTTTTCCGGCATAAATGCATTTGAAATATATATAGTTTCAGTTCGACTATATATATTATATAAGATATAGATATATATATATATATATAGATATATATATATATTATAGTATATATATAATATATATATTATAATATCTATATTATATAGATATATATATCTATATATATAATGATATATCTCATATATGTACTATATATATAAATATGTATATATATATTTATATAAGTATATATTTATATGTAAATATGCATATACCTACAAAGACTGTTAACCTTGTTACGGTTGTAAGAACCGTTAGCCATTTTCACTTGTTTATATCTTATGTAAGTCTTGAAGTCCAACTGCAAACATATGTCCTGTGTATGTTTTTTTTCCCCTTTTTGAAGAGGCCTGTATATTATATATATATATATATATATACTATATCTATATATATATATATATATATATATATATATATATAATAATACAGGCCTCTTCCGGGGAACCTTTATTGACTAGTCAGCTTAAAAAAAACATACACAGGACATATGTTTTGCAGTTAGACTTTCAAGATCTCATTCAAGGTTTCTTTATTTTTCCATCAACATTTATTTATATATATTATATATATATATATATATATATATGTATTATATATATATATATATATATATATATATATATATATATATATATATTATATATATATATATATATATATATATATATATATATATATATATATATATATATATATATATATATATATATATATATATATATATATATATTATATATATATAAATAAATGTTGATGGAAAAAGTAAAGAAACCTTGAATGAGATCACGCTTAATGCCAGCGGAAGTAACATAAACCCCGTTGAAAAAGAGTTAAGATTACAGTAATCAGGGAATGGAAGGTAGGAGAGTATTCTAAAGATGTCCTGGAGAAATGAGGCCTTCACTAAAACCAGGATTTTTTTCCCCTGCTGTGTGAATTTGGGTAGAGCGAGTTCTACAATTGTTATAAGACCTTACTTGATATAAAGCGTTTTCTTTCGCAGCATCTGTCTCTCTTTTTCCTATTTCTTTCAGTGAATGCTGTTTTTTCTCTTTTTTTTTTTATTCTGGCTTTTATTGTTATTTATATCAGGTGACTTTCACTGAACAATTCTTGGCTGAATCAGCATTTGAAACAGTGACTGCATTTGAATTATTGCCCAAAAGTAATTCATTATTTCCATTTTCCTGATGTGATGCAAGTGCTCTCTTAATACATGATTTTTAATTTATTTTCTTTTTTATTCACTCCCTCTATACAGGAATTTTTTTTTATGTCATAAAACGGGAAGCAAACCATTTCCCTGCAGTCTTCTGATCCACCTGTAAAAGTATATATCTCATTGTAAGGAATTTAAAGGGCTGTTTTCCAACAATCCCATCTAGATCTAGAAAATTTACAATAAGGTATCTGTTCAAAGGTGCTTCCTGCAGTAATCTTAGGTACGTCCAAATCCCCCCCTCCCCCCTTTAAGAAACTCCCATCTAGATCTAGAAAATTTACAATAAGGTATCTGTTCAAAAGTGCTTCCTGCAGTAATCTTAGGTACGTCCAAATCCGCCCCTCCAACTTCAAGAAACTTCCATCTAGATCTAGAAAATTTACAACAAGGTATCTGTTCAAAGGTGCTTTCTGCAGTAATCTTAGGTAAGTCCCCATTCCCTTCTAAAAAAAACCCTATCTAGATCTAGAATATTGGCAATAAGGTATCTGTTCAAAGGTGTTTTCTGCAGTAATCTTAGGTAAGTCCACATCCCCCCCTCCAAGAAACCCCCATCTAGATCTAGAAAATTTTTCAATAAGGTATCTGTTCAAAAGTGCTTTCTACAATAATCTTAGGTACGTCCTAATCCGCCCCTCCCGCTTCAAGAAACTTCCATCTAGATCTAGAAAATTTACAACAAGGTATCTGTTCAAAGGTGCTTTCTGCAGTAATCTTAGGTAAGTCCCCATTCCCTTCCAAAAAAACCCTATCTAGATCTAGAAAATTGGCAATAAGGTATCTGTTCAAAGGTGTTTTCTGCAGTAACCTTAGTTAAGTCCACATCCCCCCTTCCAAGAAACCCCTATCTAGATCTAGAAAATTTGCAATAAGGTATCTGTTCAAAAGTGCTTTCTGCAGTAATCTTAGGTACGTCCACATCCCCACTCCCCTCCCTCTTCAAGAAACTTCCATCTAGATCTAGAAAATTTGCAATAAGGTACCTGTTCAAAAGTGCTTTCTGCAGTGATCTGAGGTAAGTCCCCATCCCCTTCCAATAAAACCCCCATCTAGATCAAGAAAATGTACAATAAGTTATCTGTTCATAGGTGCTTTCTGCAGTAATCTTAAGAAAGTCCCCATCCCTCCCTCTCTTAGTTATTTCTGAGGTTAGTTTGAAGAAGATCTTTAATCCCTGGACTTGAAAGTATACTTGACTTTATTTATTTTAGATAGTTTATACTCTTTTTATGCTTCGTGAGGAGTATTGCGTCAGGTTTAAAATTGAAGTAAAGTGAAGTAACCAATTTGACATAAAGGCACAGACCACTTCATACATAACACAATAATAATGAAAGAATAGTTTTAACAGAATGTTGAATCTAAGTCAGCCATAAGATATCATAATAACCAAGAATTACCTTCTCTCATGTCATACAAATCTTTCATCTAATATTACGCTTTCTTCTCAAAGAGACGTATAATTCTTTCTTCCTAAAGAGAGGTTTTTCCAACTCCCGATAACATTATCTAGAACTTGATTCTATTTCCACTTGAGATAGAGAACAACAGGCTTTAGTTAGCAAGATTGTTTTCATATTCTGTTTACACTATAAATTCAATTGTGTTTAAAGTATAATGTTCATTTATGAACCCAGAGTTCAGGGCTCATGACACCAGCCAGGTGTGGCAGAGGAGAGAAGTGGGTGTCTGTAATGAGCCCTCCAAAGTCGACGAACTGTCACTCTCTAAATTCTTAATACTTATCTAATCCTTAGAGCAGTGGTTCTCCAACAGGAGGGGAATTCCGACCTAGTGAGGAATTTCAGTTTCAAGGGGGGAATTGTGACCACAGATTGGCAGGCTTAAACTGGCTCTAAGACCACACAAAACGCACTATTGTGAGTTCACGCTGGGCTTTCTCTAAGCTAGCTTGTGTGTTTGTGTTACTATTTTGTTGAATATTATCTGGAATACACCATTTGAGGCAGACAATTCTGGGAAGGGGGTTGGGAAATGACATTCTGACATATAGTGAAAGGTTGCATGGGGCAAAGGAGGTTGGAAATACTGCCTTAGAGACAGACGTAAATATAAAGATATCTCATTTGATGTCAGTTCAGTATGTCCCAGAGAACTTGAAGATTCCACTTCTATAATGATCTCGTATGAAATTAGAATCTTCTCATACACTGATTTTAAAACTAGTAGTAACAAATTCCTGACTAAAATTTACGGTTAAAGAGATTTTAATTTTGAAATATTACGGATTCCTATTTTCTACTCTATTACCACTTAATATACTTCTGGATTTACGCTCGAAATCTCATGAATTTGTAAATATACTTATAAATTGTAAAGATATTATTAATTATCAACCTTCTATTATTAAACTACTTGATAATAGATATTCAGCCATGTTTACGTAAGAAAAATATATAAATTTTCATTCAAACTCTCCTACCATTTATAAATATAGTTTTAGTTACAAGCTACATTACTTTAAGTTTCTGATATATTTAAATATTTAGTCTGGTTACATACATAACTATATCAGCTATCATAACCATTACTCTAATTAAACACACACACAGGCATATATATATATATATTTTTTTTTTCCTGCTGACAGCGATGAGCAAGTAACGACTCTATGTGGTTACATGCATTTTTCCTTTTTATTTCCTCTATGATTAATGGTAAGAGCATTTAAGGAAAGCCTGATTTATGGCAAATACTCCTCCCTCAGAAAACCAAGTCTCCTTCCTCCTATTAATCTTTCTTTTGTTCCCTCGAGCTCTGAAGAAAATGCTTTGGTAAAAAGGCACTGGTCTTTTATGGTGTATGATTCATTTCCAAACTATTTTCCCTAGATAAGTTTTTAAATATAA
Source organism: Macrobrachium nipponense (assembly GCF_015104395.2). Classification (NCBI taxonomy): domain Eukaryota; kingdom Metazoa; phylum Arthropoda; class Malacostraca; order Decapoda; family Palaemonidae; genus Macrobrachium; species Macrobrachium nipponense. The sequence goes on from NC_061110.1 coordinate 110,245,939, forward strand.
ATATATATATATATATATATATATATATATATATATATATATATATGTGTGTGTGTGTGTGTGTGTGTGTGTGTGTGGGTGTGTGTGTGTGCGATATACACATACATTTCTATATGTATGTAAGTATGGATATGTGTGCGTGTTTGTCTGTGTCTGTGTGCTCACGCGAGCGTCAGTGTGAATAGCATTTCGCGTACCTTATTTCTGAATAGTAAAAGCTTCCGGTTGTTTCCAAACAAAAGAGAAAAATGGAAAACAAAAGAGAAAAATGGAAAAAGTTTAACAAGGCAACTGTAATTTTCTGTTTTGTGATAAATGGAAAATAAAAATATTCTTCCACTCCAGTACATACATTCATGAAAGTGCTTTATGCATGAGGATAAAGGCAGCTTCCAAAAATACAGTAATTTCGGGTTTTCAAGCACATAACATTTAACTAGTATTATATTTATTTGGGAATTCTTTATTTAAACTGTATTATGAAATCTGCTACTATTTCCACTGAGACTTATTTTTAATTTGTAAAAATAGAATGAAAATATTCACACAAAATACCCCAAATGCAACTGAAAATCCCATATCAATGCTGAATTTTATTTTAACGTTATCTGTGACGTAGTTTTAACAGTTCATTAGCAATATCCGCAAACTGTAATTTTTTTATTTATCTATTAACTCTTAGGAATTTTGTGGAGATTCGTGTGGCAAAAACTAAACCATTTTTGAATACCATAAAACTTAAGATATACAAAGATTTATGAAATCACACGGAAGTACCACTTTTTAAGACATTTTGATAAGGCGATTTGTGATGAAGATGAAATAATACCCAAATGCATATGTTGGACTTTATAGTACAAAGATGCGTGCAGCGTTCGGACAGAAACACACATTTGTGTGTATATATATATATATATATATATATATATATATATATATATATATATATATTATATATATTATATATATATATATATATTGACTGGTAAAAATGTTCTGTAACAACAGAATTCCATCTAATAAAAGGAGCCCATAAAAACACCAAAATATAGATAAAAAGTACATATTTCAGAGACTGCTGTCTCCCTCTTCAGGTAGATAAATGAGAAAAAGTTTACAGAAAAGGTGGTATTTATACCAAGAGGTCCATCCACAAACAAGCCATTTTAAGTCACCCCCGCTGATAATCTTCCTTTAATCTTCTTAAGGGTTGGTTGAATGAAGACGTTGTCGATCGTGTCCGAAATCCATGCTCCTTTTGAGATGTTCATTACCTGCCTCTCTTTTATTGGGCCGATTCCATGCATTTGACTCTTGTACCGGCAGTTGCTGCTATAAAATTACACGTGACAAATTCCAGTTTATTCTATGGTTATGTTCATTTATATGGTTGAAAATAGCCGAGTTCTGTTGTCCATACCTAACTGACCGTTTGTGTTGTATAATCTCTGGGAAGGGATTTACCTGTAAATCCGATGTAAGATTGGTCACAGTCCTGGCATGGGATTTCGTATACCCCAGAGTCCTTTGGGGATGTCTTTTGTTGGACGTTAATCAGGGATTTGGCTAAGGTGTTTAGGTAAGTAAATACAAAAGGGTTCGATTTTTCCGAGGGGGTTGGTTATTCTCTTAATCGTGTCCAGGTGGGAATTATTATTTTATTGTTGGGTGTATCTCTGGTCTTGTCTTTAGGGGGTCGGTAGAAATTACTTGTTTGCTTTGTGAATTGCTTTTCTCAATTATATGGTCAGGATATTTTAAAGACGAAAGTTGCTTGCGAATTAGTTCAAATTCTTTTTCCAGGAATTCTGGGGAACAAATTCGTAAGGCTCTTAAGAACAAGTTTTACTAGCTACACCTATCTTGATAGTAATGTCATGGATAGCTAAAGTAGTGAATGTATGAAAGTGAGAACGTTGGTTTTCTGTATATGTGGTAAATTTGTATTCTGTCGTATCTCTGATTATTAAAACATCAAGAAAAGGAATTTTGTTGTCTGTTTCCCATTCAACTTTAAATTTGATGCTGGGCACTAATGTGTTTATTTCGACGAGGAATTCATTGAAATTGCCCCACCTATTATCCCAAAATGTTAGGATATCATCCACGTATCTCATCCACAGCATGTTTTTGGGTTTTATTGCATTTATTACTGTAGTTTCAAAGTATTCCATGTACAGATTGGCATAGAACAGGACTTAAAGGACTACCCATACTACACCCGAATTTTTGCTTGTAGAATGATTTCCCCGAATGAAAAATACGTTATTAGATGCACATAATTCAACTAGCTTTATTATTTTGTCAAGCGCCAATGGGAAATGATCTGAATAGGGGGATTAATTTTACCCTTTAAAAACTGAAGAACGTCCTGTACTGGTCACTTTAGTGAACGGGATGGGAAAAATCTACGTCAAGGCTTAAAAGTTTTATGTTGTGAAGTGGTATAGTGCTTCTCTGAATTTGTGACAAAAAAAATCTTCCGAATGTTTAATGTGACTGGGAGAAAAAGTGCCTAAAAAAGGGGAAAGGAGGCCAGCTAACCATTTAGAAATTTTTTAATTGAAAGCACCGGCACATGAAACGATGGGTCTGAATGGAAGATTGTCTTTGTGAGTTTTGGGAAGGCCATAAAAAACAAAATAGGGTAATTTAGGATTAATTACTTTAAATTTCTCTAATAGTTCAATACTCTTTTTGTCTTTTGCCAATTAATCTTACTTTCCGAAAAAATTCTGTGGGAACGTTTTGGAGGGATTTTTCGTCAGTTTTTCGTATGTGTTTGTGTCGCTAAGGAGCTGGTTGATTTTGTCGAGGTAGAAGTCTTTGTCCATTATTACGATTTTGCCGTCTTTGTCGGATCTACTTATTATAAACATCTAACTTTTTGAGCGAGTGGATGGCTATCATGAATCTTGCGTGAACAGGATATTTCTTATGTAAGTCAGTTAAAGCATTTAGTAACACTCCTTTTAAACATATCTCTTCACGGTTGTAGTTTTTGTCAGATATGAATTTATCAAAAGCCACTATGAAGTCTAGGTTGTTTTTGCGGTCTGGCATAAGGGCAAAGGATAAGCCTAAATTTAAAACTAAAATGTTGATTTACAGTAAGGGGGGTGTGGATAAGTTTAAAACTTTGTCTTGGTTGCTCAAGATTTATTCCATGCACTATTGTCTATTAGGTTATTTAACTTGCGTAGAAGTCTGTTGGAATGAGTCACGCTATTATAGGCAGCAATGTCGGAACAGAATGAAATCAGATACCTGTATATGTGGTCCGTAGTGAGGAGGCGAAGATTAGACTGGGTTCCATATATCACTCTGCGTAGTACGAAGATGTCGTTTTTCATATCGGTGATTCTTTCTTCCAGGAAAATCTTGTGTGAGAGAGGGAAGGGGTCCGATTGCAGAGTCCATCTCCCGAATCCGTACATTTTGGTAGTACTTGTTCTTTGAGGCATTCTTCTAAAAAGTGTTTTTGGTTTTTCAGCCGGTGTAGTCTGATCAGTTCTTTTTCAAACAAACTTGCGAAAAATTGGCTTGACTTCTGGAAGTGAGTGAAGAATCCTGGAAAGGCGGTTGAATTCCATAATGGGCTGAAAATGACTGGTAAAAATGTTCTGTAACAACAGAATTCCATCTAATAAAAGGAGCCCATAAAAACACCAAAATATAGAGAAAAAGTACTATATTTCAGAGACTGCTGTCTCCCTCTTCAGGTAGTATGAATGAGAAAAGTTTACAGAAAAGTGGTATTTATACCAAGAGGTCCATCCACAACAAAGCCATTTTAAGTCACCTCCGCTGATAATCTTCCTTTCTTTAATCTTCTTAAGGGTTGGTTGAATGAAGACGTTGTCGATCGTGTCCGAAATCCAATGTTCCTTTTGAGATGTTCATTACCTGCCTCTCTTTTATTAAGGCCGATTCCATCATTTGACTCTTGTACCGGCAGTGTGCTATAAATTACACGTGACAAATTCCAGTTTATTCTATGGTTATGTTCATTTATATGGTTGAAAATAGCAGAGTTCTGTTGTCCATACCTAACTGACTGTTTGTGTTGTATTAATCTCTGGGGAAGGGATTTACCTGTAAATCCGATGTAAGATTGGTCACAGTCCTGGCATCGGGATTTCGTATACCCCAGAGTCCTTTGGAGATGTCTTTTGTTGACTTTAATTCATAGGATTTGGCTAAACTTATCCAACACCCCCTTACTGTAAATCAACATTTAGTTTTAAATTTTAGGCTTATCCTTTGCCCCTTATGCCAGACCGCAAAAACAACCTAGACTTCATAGTGGCTTTTGATAAATTCATATCTGACAAAAACTACAACCGTGAAGAGATATGTTTAAAAGGAGTGTTACTAAATGCTTTAACTGACTTACATAAGAAATATCCTGTTCCCCGCAGATTCATGATAGCCATCCACTCGCTAAAAAAGTTAGATGTTATAATAAGTAGATCCGACAAAGACGGCAAAATCGTAATAATGGACAAAGACTTCTACCTTGACAAAATCAACCAGCTTCCTTAGCGACACAAACACATACGAAAAAAACTGACGAAAAATCCCCTCCAAAACGTTCCCACAGAATTTTTTCGGAAAGTAAGATTAATTGGCAAAGACAAAAAGAGTATTGAACTATTAGAGAAATTTAAAGTAATTAATCCTAAATTACCCTATTTTTATGGCCTTCCCAAAACTCACAAAGACAATCTTCCATTCAGACCCATCGTTTCATGTGCCGGTGCTTTCAATTACAAAATTTCTAAATGGTTAGCTGGCCTCCTTTCCCCTTTTTTTTAGGCTTTTTCTTTTTTCAGTCTCCCAGTCCCATTAAACATTCGGAAGATTTTTGTCACAAAAATTCAGAGAAGCACATATACCAACTTCCACAACATAAAACTTTTAAGCCTGTTTCACTAAAGTAACCAGTACAGGACGTTTCTTCAATTTTTAAGGGTAAAATTGAATCCCCCTATTCAGATCATTTCCCATTGGCGCTGACGAAATAATAAAGCTAGTTGAATTATGTGCATCTAATAACGTATTTTCATTCGGGGAATCATTCTACAAGCAAAAATTTCGGGTGTAGTATGGTAGTCCTTTAAGTCCTGTTCTAGCCAATCTGTACATGGAATACTTTGAAACTACAGTAATAAATGCAATAAAACCCAAAAACATGCTGTGGATGAGATACGTGGATGATCTAACATTTTGGGATGATAGGTGGGGCAATTTCAATTAATTCCTCTCGAAATTAAACACATTAGTGCCCAGCATCAAATTTAAAGTTGAATGGGAAACAGACAACAAAATTCCTTTTCTTGATGTTTTAATAATCAGAGATACGACAGAATACAAATTACCATATACAGAAAACCAACGTTCTCACTTTCATACATTCACTACTTTAGCTATCATGACATTACTATCAAGATAGGTGTAGCTAGTAACTTGTTCTTAAGAGCCTTACGAATTTGTTCCCCAGAATTCCTGAAAAAAGAATTTGAACTAATTCGCAAGCAACTTTCGTCTTTGAAATACCTGACCATATAATCGAGAAAGCAATTCACAAAGCAAACGTAATTTTCTACCGACCCCCTAAAGACAAGACCAGAGATACACCCAACAATAAAATAATAATTCACCTGGACACGATAAGAGAATAACCAACCCCCAACCCCCTCGGAAAATCGAACCCTTTTTTGTGTATTTACTTACCCAAACACCTTAGCCAAATCCCTGATTAACGTCCAACAAAAGACATCTCCAAAGGACTCTGGGGTATACAAAATCCCATGCCAGGACTGTGACCAATCTTACATCGGATTTACAGGTAATCCCTTCCCCAGAGATTAATACAACACAAACGGTCAGTTAGGTATGGACAACAGAACTCGGCTATTTCAACCATATAAATGAACATAAACCATAGAATAAACTGGAATTTGGTCACGTGTAATTTATAGCAGCAACTGCCGGTACAAGAGTCAAATGATGGAATCGGCGGTTAATAAAAGAGAGGCAGGTAATGAACATCTCAAAAGGAGCATGGTTTATTTCGGACACGATCGACAACGTCTTCATTCAACCAACCCTTAAGAAGATTAAAGGAAGATTATCAGCGGGGGTGACTTAAAACTGCTTGTTTGTGGATGGACCCTCTTGGTATAAATACCACCTTTTCTGTAAACTTTTCTCATTCATCTACCTGAAGAGGGAGACAGCAGTCTCTGAAATATAGTACTTTTTTCTCTATATTTTTTTTGGTGTTTTTATGGCTCCTTTGTTTTATAGATATATATATATATATATATATATATATATATCTATATATATATATATATATATATATATATATAGATATATATATATATATATATATATATATATATATATATATATATGTGTGTGTGTGTGTGTGTGTGTGTATATTGTGTATGTGTGTGTGTGTGTTTGTATAACTGAATCACGCAAGTTTGGAAACGTGATAAAGCATAAATAAATGATAAGCTACTCCAGTGTGTTTTTTCACTTTTCCCTAGTTGGCTTATACCTTTATTTATAATATATATATATATATAATATATATATATATATATAATATATATATCGGGTAATAATTCAGGAGTAAGGGCGAACTTAGAGCACATCACATTTCTCATCCAGATCAAGGGCCAGGAATTCAGAAGCAGAAGACACAGTATCCATTTTATTCCAAGCTTTCGTGATTCATATTCACATCATCAGGGATATCTACAACAATAAAATACAATATATCAATATAACATTAAAAGAGCTATATACAAGACTTTAATTTAAAAAGCGGACGAAGGAAACTGATAAAAACGAAATAAAAAATAAAATTGTTAACAGCAGAAAACACACGTGAACAAAGATACATTGGGGCTATCGATTTAAAATTAATACCCAAGAACACTAAAAGTATTGGCTCTCTTTTCAGATACAAGGATCGGTTACCGCCTTTGATGTCGTCTGGTGTTTTCTACGAGTACAATTGTCCTAAATGTAATTTGGAAAAATATATTGGATCCACCAGGCGGCTTTTCATGGTGAGGGCCGATTCCCATAGAGGGATAAGTTATAGAACCGGATGTCGATTGACTAATCCAGAATCCTCTAATATACGTAGCCATACAATGAAATGCAAAACCGAAATCATCTATGAAGATTTTAAGATCATTGGTTATACAAACAACCCACAAGAACTTCTTATCCTTGAAACATTAAATATTAAACAACGAGTTCCTTCTCTGAACTGCCAAACAACCGCTGTTCCCTTGTATCTTTCTTAACTCTTTGCCTCTCTCGAAAAAAATGTTGTATGTTTTGTTCTTAGTGCGTCTTTATCCTCTGTAATGGTAGGTTAACCTTCAGTTTTTTATTCATTTATTATTAGTAATTTTTTTTAAGTATGTCTGTATTTAAGAATGTGTTTCTGAATTTTACTATTTGTTTCCAAGTGCGTCTTTGTTCACGTGTGTTTTCTGCTCTTAAACAATTTTATTTTTTATTTCATTTTTATCAGTTTCCTTCGTCCGCTTTTTAAATTAAAGTCTTGTATATAGCTCTTTTAATTTCATATTGATATATTGTATTTTATTGTTTTAGATATCCCTGATGATGTGATTATGAATCATGAAAGCTTGGAATAAATGGATACTGTGTCTTCTGCTTCTGAATTCCTGCCCTTGATCTGGATGAGAATATATATATATATATATATATATATATATATATATATATATATATATATATATATATATATATATATATATATATATATATATATATATATATATATATATATATATATATTATATCATATGTATGTATATATAGATATATATATATATATATATATATATATATATATCATATATATATATATATATATATATATATATATATATATATATATATATATATATTAATTCCAACGTAGACGAATACATTTTGGGGGATATTTCTGTTGTTCTATTATCAGTTTTTCATTATATAGTTTCCCTACCCTAGCTGCTGTTGCTGAAATTTTATCACCATGTAATGCTTATTTTATGGGTTTTCCATTAGCTTATGGTTTTCATGTGATTAAAAGTAAAGAACTCTTAAATAATTTACAAAAATTACGCAAGTTCATATATATATATATATATATATATATATATATATATATATATATATATATATATATATATATATATATATATATATATGAACTTGCGTAATTTTTGTAAATTATTTAAGAGTTCTTTACTTTTAATCACATGAAACCATAAGCTTAATGGAAAACCCATAAAATAAGCATTACATGGTGATAAAATTTCAGCAACAGCAGCTAGGGTAGGGAAACTATATAATGAAAAACTGATAATAGAACAACAGAAATTATCCCCAAAATGTATTCGTCTACGTTGGAATTAATATTTTTTTTGGGGGGCAGGAAAGCATATCTACTTGTCAGAGCAGATAACGATAAGCTGTGCTAAAATATATAACTAAAATAGATATTTTTACTTGTTTGTTGAATGTTTTTCATAATTTCATTTTTTTCGGCTTTTTATAGCAAGTATTTATTTCTCTGACATCATCAACATTGACAATAAAATTAGATTACGTCTAAAACGAGCGTATATTAGTTCAGAGGAATTTTTTTCCCAATTATTCGGTTAAGTGCTGTTAATAGTAAAAGACAAGACGAAGAGTTCTTATTCAGTTTTCTCTTACTGCTTATTTCCTGTCTTTATTTATTTATTTATTTATTTATTTATTTATTTTAGTTTTCTGTAATATATAACCTAACTGAGCCACTTCTCTGTCGTCCACACTTTTTCTGTCAGGACTCAGACCGTAAAAAAACTACTGAGGCTAGAGGGCTGCAAATTGGTATGTTGATCATTTACCCTCCAATTACCAAACATACCGAATTGCAGTCCTCTAGCCTCGCCTCAGTAGGTTTTATTTTACTTAAGGTTTAGCCATGATCGTGCATATGGCAACGCTATAGAACTTGCCACCATAGGCCGTGGCTGACAGTTTCACGAGCCGCGGATTATACTGCATTACACGCTGTACAGAAACCTCGATTGCGCTGAAGTAACTTCAGAGTCTTTTTTCTTTTATTTATTTTTATAAAACTTAAGTGTTATCCCTAAGTTTTTAAAGGTCGCTCAGAAATAAATCACGAGATCCTTCAATAAGAAACGGAAAGAATATTTAATGGGAGATGTCGGTGAAAACTTATCTCCGAGTCTAACACACACACACACACACACACACACACACACAAACTGCCTATTCTTTCTGCAAAGCAGATTCAACATGTATATATCAGTTAAATTATTATTATTGCAACGTATATCAATTATAGATTTTACAGATTTAGATAAAATATTTTCGCTAACTTTACCTTTCCCGACTGTGCTTTTGGTAACTAAAACTTGCCCGACTGTCCCTTATTTTCGGTAACTTAACCTTGCCCGACTGTTACTTATTTTCGGTAACCTAACCTTGCCCGACTGTGCCTTATTTTCGGTAACTTAACCTTGCCCGACTGTGCCTTATTTTCGTAAACTTGTGACAACTTGCCCGACTGTGCCTTATTTTAATTCGGTACTTAACCTGCCCTTCGACTTGATGACTTATTTTCGGTAACTTAACCTTGCCCGACTGTGCCTTATTTTCTGTAACTTAACCTTGCCCGACTGTGACTTATTTTCGGTAACTTAACCTTGCCCGACTGTGCCTTATTTTCGGTAACTTAACCTTGCCCGACTGTGACTTATTTTCGGTAACTTAACCTTGCCCGACTGTTCCTTATTTTCGGTAACCTAACCTTGCCCGACTGTGCCTTATTTTCGGTAACTTAACCTTGCCCGACGTCCTTATTTTTCGTAACCTAACCTTTTGCGGGACTTGTTAATTTTTCCGGAACTTAACCTTGCCCGACTGTTCCTTATTTTCGGTAACTTAACCTTGCCCGACTGTTCCTTATTTTCCCCCCCCCCCCCCCCCCGACTTAACCTTGCCCGACTGACTTACGGTAACTTACCTTTTGCCCGACTGTTCCTTATTTTCGGTAACTTAACCTTGCCCGACTGTGCTTATTTTCGGTAACTTAACCTTGCCCGACTGTGCCTTATTTTCGGTAACTTAACCTTGCCCGACTGTGACTTATTTTCGGTAACTTAACCTTGCCCGACTGTGACTTATTTTCGGTAACTTAACCTTGCCCGACTGTGACTTATTTTCGGTAACTTAACCTTGCCCGACTGTGACTTATTTTCGGTAACTTAACCTTGCCCGACTGTGACTTATTTTCGGTAACTTAACCTTGCCCGACTGTGCCTTATTTTCGGTAACTAACTTGCCTACTGCCCTATGCCTTATTTTCGATAAACTTAAACCTTGCCCACGACTTTTTTTGTGCCTATTTTCGATAACTTAACCTTGCCCGACTGTGCCTTATTTCGTAACTTAACCTTGCCCGACTGTGCCTCAGCGGTGATGTTCTAGGCGGTGGCTTGTCATCTCAAGTATGTCACTCTGTATAAGAAACGGAATGAATAATGAATAATTATCAAATAAATTTGTATTAACTTTATATAAAAAAATACCAGCAATCCAGTTATCCAATACTATTTCCGTATATGAAAATATCAAATGATTTTCCTCTATTATCTTTAAAACCAACAGCAGACATAATGATCAAGTTGCTAGTTGCTACTGATAACAAGGGAACTTGTCCATCATGATAAATAACAGTTTGGTCTTTGGCGATTCGAAAGGCAGGCTGAAATACAGAATAAATATTTCAGGTGTTGCTCCTTAAGCAATATAAATACTCTATCGGATAAGCTGTCACTGGCATATAAATTAAAAAGCCACTTTACCCACGATTGTTAAGTTACCTAAGGTTACCACTGGGCATGCGCTCGGAACTCCGGGATGGTATTTCAATAAGTTTTTTTCACAGTAAACAGTTTCTAAGCAAAGGAAAGACATGATAACATATAAGATTTTAATGAAATACTTATTAGCATCTACAGATCAGCCCAATTACAGTGTGTATTTGCTGATTTTGTTTTTCTTTCCATTTTTGTTTTTAACGTAAGTATAAAACCGTATTTTTCCCCTTTTTTTCTAATTCTTTTCACTCTGGAAGCGTCTTCGAGAACGTTATCTGATTCCCTGGCTTCCTGCAGCTTGTCTTTAGGGGCAATTTCCTAACATTCTCCTGTCACCTGGATCCTAATAACTTATGTATCTTTTTGCTCCCCGGAGCTTTCTTGATTCCGACAACACCTGATTCTCATCTCTCTACCTCGTTGGTTGTCTTTTCTTTCTTCTCAGATTATTTTGAACCTTTCTACACTTTTAGGAATTTCTCTAGCGTTTTTGAAAACAATTCACTCGTGTCATATGTATTTTTTTTTTTTTTTGCTCCTTTCTGTACCAACTCTTCAGCTTTTAACTTTGCAATATTTTTCTTGTTTTATTATGAATCATCGGACAAATAACCAAGACGATAGCAACTTTTTGAACTTATGAATTGCTGTCTGAAGCAATTCGTTATAGATCCAATGAAAAATATATAAGAGAGAGCCATTAAAATGTGCTCCAGCAATATCTTCTAAACTGACATCTTTATCACATATTTCATTCCAGTGGAAATATAGTTCGCAAAACCTGCTTTCCTTGTCAGCATGACTTTTGCAGTTCCAAAGAACGTATAAGTTTTCTTTTGATCTTATTTCAGTTCCGGACCACTGCTCCTTTCTCAGATTGAGTAATTAAACAGGAAGTCTTATCTCTTCTTTTCATCCTTAAGAAAAGACAAATTCTTATCGTTATCCACTTATGTTATTCTTGAATATATTACCGTTGTTCTTTATCAGTGAAAGCTATGAATTTAATAATATCTGGTCGTTTCCCCTCAACCTCAATATATTTCTGGGTTCCAGACAGAGGAAATTCTATCTTTTTGTATTATTATTATTATTTCTTAGCATTCTTAGGCCTGTTGGCTTTTGTGCTGTGAATTTTTTTTTTTTTACTTTTTTTTGCATGAATTTTTACACAGTCGTATCTACATTGTGTTTTTTTTTAAACTGGCTGAAAAAGATTTCTCTTTGTTTAAATCTGTTCGCTAATTTTTGTTGCTTTTGAATTCTTTTTATGTTTTCATATGTTTTCGTTATTCCTGGGACTTTTTCAGGTAATTCAGTCATATTTTCACTGTGTCAAACGCCAAAAAAAAAGTATCAAAATAGAAGACTTTGAAAGCAAAATTTGTTAATAATTACTGTATTATGAAATTTATTTATCATCTTATGGAGGAAAACTGTTAATGTTAAGAAATCTTTTTACGCATCAAGACAATCCATATACTGATGTAAAAAAAACATATGACAACTCGACGTTAGGAAATAATCTTGTTACCGACAGATTACATTTTTTTTTCTTATCTTGTTAAAAAAGCAATGAGTATGATTTTTATAAATCTTCTGTTAACTAAAGTAGAGCTTTACAATTGCATCACTGAGCGCAGAGAGAAAATTCAAAGGTTGATTTTTTAAACTGTCTGATTTATGAACTGTTAAACGTAAAACCAATAGTAATGTCATTCGCTATATTAGCTTGATTCCACTTGAATGACTGTTTGTGGTACCTAATTATGGATTTGTAAGGTCGTTTCATTTTATGATTTTTCTACTTTTCAAGTGAATTTATATATTTTACAAATACACACACACACACACACACACACACACACACACACATATATATATATATATATTATATATATATATAAATATATATATATATATATATATATATATATATATATATATATATATATATATATATGATATGCTCATCCCTATTAGCCTTATATCTAAATATAAACACTACCTCCGAGTAATGGGATTCAAACTCACGGACACGACGATAGGTTAAAGTTAACCCAACTCATAGTACTACTTCTTGTTACTTGGACACTTCCAATGCTTCATAGAGCTCAGTGTGTCTAAACCAGGGTGAAATATATAAATATAAAACTGAATATATGTACATTTACTCTTCAAGTGCTAATATAAATTTACGCAAATATGAACTCGCACATTTAATATCCTTGCAAATTTCCTAAATACGAGTATCATCTAGCTTGCTATCTATTTTCTACATATATAGTGTATGATCTCGCTTGAAATCTCCTTTTGGAATCATGAACGTGTTAACAAATAACTATCATTACACTTTCCTTGGCTTTTTCTGTTTGTGCGATTTTGTCAAGTCCAGTGATGAAGAGCGTATTTAGACACTAAATTTGTCTCGAAAGGTTTAGTTACATACACTAAAATTAGAAAGAAAAAACTGATGAAAGAAAGTGTAAAGGCTACAGAAATACTTTAAATAAATCTAAATCTTGAAGGCTATGATTTGCCCTTTGAAAATGATGGTAATAATATATAAAAAAAAGTTACTCAAGTTCAGAAGTAATATAAATGAATTTGCAACACACTAGACAATTTGTTTTCTTATTAAACGAGCGGTGATAACAAGGAAGATGAATAGTTTTCTTATTAATGGGAAACTCTCGACTTCACATGAACTTGAGTATGAACTGATTTCATTCTTGTATGAATGTCTCTCTCTCTCTCTCTCTCTCTCTCTCTCTCTCTCTCTCTCTCTCTCTCTCTTGTTGTTGAATGTTTTGGCTATCTTTTACTAATTTCAATTGCTTTTTTTTTTATCTTGAGTTTTAGGATTTAGGATAATTTAGGACGGGAAGTGTGTTAACTTCTAAATTTATCAAACGCGACTTTGTTTAGTACTGATAAACATTGTCTACCAGGTTAGCAGACAGTATTCTCCATGTTTTTATTATACCCATGGACTGTTTTCAGAACTTTCAAAAAAGATTTTTCACCGATTAGTACATCTCTTATTGGCGCTCCACATCTTTTCTGTCTGCTCACATTTCCTATCGCTAACAGTGAAGTTCTTGTCATTTTTTTATGATATTAATAGTTTCAACTTGAATGATTACAAGAAGGGAGGCAATTAATTTATTCCTTGAGTTGTTTCAAGTTTCCTTTGTTAACAGTACAAACTATCTGTTATAAACATTTCATAAGTTGTCTGTATAATCAATTTTGAAACCTTTTTTGTAGTCAGGTTTGGTTACAGGCTTTTCTTGTGATTATTTTTGCCTTTTATGATTAATGATATACCATGGTTAGGGTAAGGGTTGATTTATGGTGAAATCCCTCCTCGGAATCTGAAGTCTCTAAAGTGCAATTTATTCCTTGCATGTTTCCCTGCACTTTGGGAAGAATTCATTTGCATGTAACCATTTGTCAGATTTGATACACTATACGTTTTACGCGTGATAAGATATTTGACGATGTTATTTACGAGAGTGATATTGTCCCTGATTTTAAAGAAAATGTCCTCTGATTATTGACATCTGAAATCTATAGGAGATCGTTCGATATTATTTTTGAGGGGTATATGCGAATGTTATACTCTCTTATTTTATATTTTATAAGTTTTTCCATTTTTTTCACTACTATAGACAGCAAATTATTTTCAGTCCTTCTTTCATGCTTTTACTTGCGCTGACAGAGGTTGATTGACTGCACATTAGTTTCTATAATGGTTATAGAAAATGGATGCTAAAAACCCATTTTCTATAACTATTTCGGGAAATAAAGAGTTACAAATCTAGCATGTACTGACAACGAAGCTATTTATTTTATTTTTTTTTAACTTACAATAAATGACATTTAAACGCACGGTTAAGTCGCTCTTAAAAAAGTGATCAAAAATTGCTTTATGAAATCTTATTTGTGTGTGCTAAAAATAATACATTCACACACACAAACATGCACATAATATTACTTTTGATTACACGTTTCAATATTGGCAGAGATATGTAATGAAACTAATAAGATATATTGAAATCTTCCCATTATTCCAAGAGTAGTGTTAATTTTGTTTATCATAATTAATTTGTTTTAGCGAAAACAATGTAGTTAACGTTAAAACGATTTCCACAAAATATAAAAGAGGTATTTCTTAACAGCATATACGTATATATATACGTATGTATTAATTGCTTTACGTTAAGCCCCGTATAGAAAATCAATAGCATCCCCACCGGTACTTACTAAATGTTAACCTGTTACGCATAAAAGCCCACATCAGAGAGACTGACCAGTTATCGGATTCCCTTTTCAGCAGCACGCCTTTATGTGGGTTAGTAAATGAAAGGTAGAATTTCATGGAAGGAGATAGTAATTTTCAATAATAGGAGAATGATCTCTTTTTTTTTTTTGTATTATTGAACTAAATTCGTTTTTAACCGGGGTATAGTTTTTTTTTTTTTTTTTTTTTTTTTTTTTTTTGTTTTTTGAGCGCGCATTCACCATAAGCTTTGTACGTCAAAGTGTTAATTCCATTTTCCAGTGGAAGTTTGAACGCTTTAATGTAATCGTTTTAAATGGAGCGGGAAAAAATTTAAATATATGCCGCCGTTTACTTAAATGCATTCATTTACAATTATATTTTTCCTACTATGTTCGGTAGGGCTCTATGGAAATACGGTAAATTCGAATAATTATAACAGATTATCAGAGCTTGAATATGGAGGAGTATAATAGTATTAATCGTCGTAATACCAAAGTAGATAATTATTCATAATCATGAATCATTATCCACTTGGAGAGAGACCAAAGATAAAAATGAAAATCATGGGCACAAACATTTGGAAATCGCTAATCCTTAGAATCAAATAATTAAATTACAAAAGCTTTAGTTGAATTACAACGTACAAAGACTCATTTAGTTGTAGAATACAAAGTAGACAAAAGATAAAGCCCATGTGAGTTACGAAAAGAAAATAACTGAATACTAGTATAGCCGCCTTCATTAACTGAAAAATCAACAATTATCGAAGTACAAAATGAGTGAAAACGGCAAAATCAATAGCAGCCTCAGCCGTATTTAGTTACAAGTTAATTAGTACCGAATAAAAGCTAATACTAGGGTTACTGATCATGAATGTTAGCCGATTGTTTTTACAGCAACACACCTTTACGTGGGTTAGTAAATGAAATGTAGAATTCTATGGAATCGATACTATTTTCACTAATGGAGAGAATAGTCGTTTTGGTATTTACGAAAACTGAATGCGTTTTTAACCAGAATAAAAAGAATAAAGAAAAATTTTTTTTCAGCGCGCATCCACCATGCGCTTATATAATATATATATATATATATATATATATATATCTATATATATATATATATATATTATATATATATATATATATATATATATATATCTATATATCTATATATATATATATATATATATATATATAACATATATATATATATAATATATATATATATATATATACTATATATTATATATATATATACATATATATATATATCTATATATATATATATATATATAGATATATTCATATATATATATAATATATATATACTATATATATATATCTTATATATATATATCTATACTCTATATATATATATATATCTATATATATATATATATATATATATATATATATATATATATATATCATATATATATATAAGAGCGCATGGTGGATCTATATATATATATATATATATATATATATATATATATATATATATATATATATATATATATATATATATATATATATATATATATATATATATATATATATATATATATATATATATATATATATATATTATCTATATATATATATATATATATATATATATATATATATATATATATATATATATATATATATCTATATCTATATATATATATCTATATATATATATATATATATATATATATATATATATATATATATCTAGTTTCCAATCTATGAGTCATTACTCCTTTCAAATTTACAGTCAATAGATCCTTTGCCATTTTATTATTTTGTACCTAAAGGTCATTAACGATTTACAAATGTTAAAGCAGACAATTTTACGCTATGTTTGGTTCTATTCTAACGACTCTAAACCATTATTCACTCTTGCGTTTAATTATTACTCGTCTGTATTCAAGCTCTCGTAATCTGTCATAATTTGTTCGAATTTAGATGACTTCCAACAACCCCTCGATTTTGATCTAAAAAGCATACATCAATTTTCATCTCTATCAACTTAATCTGCATAATCAACGGTAAATAAAATCGGGAAATGAATGAATTTTAGTTCAATTGAATATACATTTTTTCCGCTACATTAAAACGATTACATTAAGCACTACGTAATGCCAGAGTAAATGTGATTTTTGCCTTTAAAATTTCACTGGAAAATAGAATTAACACTGGCATACACACACACACACACACACACACACACACACACACACACACATATATATATTATTGTATAATATATAGATATAATATAATATATAGATAATTATATATAGTATTTAGATTTATTCTCTCTATAATATACATATAGTGATTTGTATATAATATAATAATATATATATATGATATATATATATATTATAGAATATATATATATAAATATAATGTTATATATATATTATATAAGATATATATGTATATATATCTATAATAATATAATGTATATAAATATACATATATAATATCTGCGTCTATAATTAGTCTATATATTATAATATATATATATATATGTATATCGATTATATATAAGCTGATAATTATATATTCGTATATATAGATTATGTGATGTTAGTGGTTATATCTATATATACTATATATAATTATATATATATATATATATATTATATAGATATATACTATATATATATATATAATATATATTGATAGATTATAAGTGGATATTATCTATATGTATATATCTATATATATCTATATATATATATTAATCTATATATATATATATTTTTATATTATATTATTATATAGGTACATATGTTACAGTCAATATCTAAATTCAGACAATTTGTAAAGTAACTGATCTTTTCAGGCAGTTTGTGAATTGCCTGGTTCCCCAGTCAGTTTATAAATCAGCTAAAATTTGAAGACAATTTACAAAGTGACTAAAATTTTGATAGATTTTCTTGGCATATCGACTGAAATGATCCTGCTACAGGTCACAAATCCCCGAACCCCTTCCAATTTCCCCGACCCTAAGGTTACTACCCCTCCCCCAACCCCTAAGTTTATTCCCCCAACCCCTGCATCATCGATTCCTGCTTTACGTGTTGAGGCAGGAACTCGAACTGAAGAGTCTCTCGAAGAAATCGTCGAAGAAATGGTGATGAAAGAACCCACATACTGTGAAGCATCAACCCAGACCGAGGAAAAGCCAGCGAAACAAATGGAGCCTCAGACCTAGAAGTTATCTACAGTGTTTTTTAAGCTCGTGATGAACGAACGATACACCAACAAGGTCCTTCTCACCTCCTCAGAACTTCATGAACAACTACAGACTATGGTGATAAATGCAAGAACAAGTCATTCAACTACGCTGGGGAAGGAAATGCACTCTGAATGTACTCTAGCAAACAGCATACTTCTACCGGATCGCCTCCTCGGACCAGAGTACCGTATTGATCGTCTAAGACACCTGCATTAATTGCTCTACTGCTTAATGGGTAGTTATCTTTTTCTACTACTCATACTCATATCCTGAAAAATCACCTTTCCACCTGCAAAATATTCATATGACCTACGGGCTGCTCTTTAGCAAGAGCCCGTGCTGGCATAAAGCCAGCTTAATCTTAAAAAAACATCAACAACAACGAACCCGCAACAGTGTGCGTGTGTGTGGTAGCTAGAGCAGTTGTGTGTTGGTCTACGCTCAACTGCACTTCCATAAGAAGTTTTGAAGACAATGATCACTGAAGAGGATTTACTTGGAGCTTACAGTTTCCCCTCTGACTCTACTCATCCAGACGAATCTCCCGAGTGTATGAACCCTCCAGACGAATCACCCGAGTGCACGAACCCTCCAGACAATTCACCTCAGAGCACGAAACCTCCAGACAATTCACCTGACTGCACGAACCCTCCATACGATCCACCTGAGTGCATGGATCATCCAGACGATTCACCTGAATGCTCTACTCCTCCAAATGACTCACCAGAGGACTTCGCTCAGCCAGGTAGTGATACTCTCTCACTCACTCACACACACACACACACACATACACACACACACACACACACACAAAATTATAAAAGGTATGCCAGGTAGTGATACTCTCTCACTCACTCACACACACACACATACACACATACACACAACTACACACACACACACACAAAATTATAAAAGGTAACTGATAACTAGTTTGGTTAAGTTCCAAACCACATGGCAAGTCTATCACCAATTATTAAATGTTTTCTTTTGTTAATAATCAGAGGGCTCTGCCTATCCAGACAGTCCACCCTGTGGCCAGAATCCTCAAGGAAGACTTCATTAGCTCCAAGAAGACATAGCACTTCAACAGTCCATAGCAGCAGCTTGTCAGTTAGCTCAAGCTGAGGGCATGGTCAAACGTAGTCGTGTAGAACATGTCCCAGGTAATCCAGGAGATAACATGACAATTCCCATCCCGTTAGTTGATCGAGGAAAAGGTGATCCATGAAATGTTATTGGTGTTATCTGAGATCGTAACGAAAATGACATGTATCGAATAGGTGTGAGAGATGGAATACTCAAGGGGCTTTAAAGTAGGAGCCAATTTGATATTTGCAGCCAGCAATTGTATAGTATTGGTGAAGTGAGTGCAGACAAGGAGGTAGGAGAACTACGTCAGGCAGTACAGCAATCTTCTAGGTTTGGTGGTCAAGGTTATGCTAAGTGCAACTGTACTGTAGGCAAGAAACAGTGTCAAACAAATCACTGTAAATGTTACAAAGAAGGTTACAAGTATAATGATCGGTGCCACTCTGGCTTGAATTGTAAGAATAAAAACTGATATAATATTTAAAATGTTACATTTTATTTATGTTAGGTAGAAACATAGAGTGGTAATTGATCTGTTTTCCTTCAATTTACTTGAAGTGACTTAGAACTCGGGAAGTACTTAGACTTCTGAAATCAGGGAAATACTTAGACTTTTAATGTTGTTGATGGAGTAATGCCATTTGATTAATTTAATTACTTACAAGATTACCTCAAACCTGTTTTGATGAACCTAGTCTGATTTTCTGCAATACTGGTAAGTTGTTAAGGGATCACTGTTGCCTTTAGAGTATTCAGTCATTTAGTACCTGTGATGAGGGTTCAGGTGTCTGGCTGTTATGACGTAACAATTAATGAATGGTAAGTGTAGTAACCAGATACTTGGCACTTCGTCACAATATATATATATATCTATCTATATTTATATATATATATATATATATATATATATATAATAATATGTATGTATATATAGATATATATATATATATATATATATATATATATATATATATATATATATATATAGATAGATATATATATATTATTATTCTATAATCTAATTATTATATATATTTATTTATATAATAATTGTATATATATATATTATAGTTAATTATATATTATCCGAGATACATACATAATATGTTATCTATTTAATATTAAATAATTATATAATATATTAGTATATAATAAATATAATAATATATTTACTAATTAGATATACATAATTATTTATGTAATAGATAAATAATATATTTATTATTATGTAATTCTATATATATATATATTATATATTAATATATATTATTAATTTATCTCTCTCTATACATATATATATATATATATATATATATATATATATATATATATTATATATATACATACGTATATATATGCCAGTGTTAATTCTATTTTCCAGTGAAAGTTTAAAAGCAAAAATCACATTTACTCTGGCATTATGCAGTGCTTAATGTAATCGTTTTAATGGAGCGGAAAAAATGAATATACAATTTAACTAAAATACATTAATTTCCCGATTATATTTTTGTTTTTGTATAACTTCATATTTACCGTTGACTATGCAGATTAAGTTGATAGAGATGAAAATTTATGTACGCTTTTAGATAAAAATCGAGGGGTTGTTGGAAGTCATCTAAATTCGAATAAATTATGACAGATTACGAGAGCTTGAATACAGACAAGTAATAATTGAACGCAAGAGTGAATAATGGTTTAGAGCCGTTAGAATAGAACCAAACATAGCGTAAAATTGTCTGTTTTAACATTTGTAAATCGGTAACGACCTTTAGGTACAAAATAATAAAATGGCAAAGGATCTTTGACTATAAATATGAAAGGAGTAATGACTTATAGAATGGAAACGAGATATTTTGTGATTTAAAAAAAATTAATTGACTATTATTACAACTGCCTCAATTAATTAAAATTTCACCATTACTCAGAGAAAGAAATTAATGAAATAGTTAAAATCCTGATATGGAGACCAATGAAGGTCTTGATGGCGTACTATAAAAGCGATTAAAATCTCAACATATAAAATCTAAAACTATTTCACCTTCAACGAACGTATGCAGCTTCAAAAGGATTTTACCAGAATCTTTAAGCGTTTGCCGCTCTTTTATTTCACGCTGCTTTGGCTTCGTGGAGACTGATAGTGATCGGGATATGCAGACTGACATTAATCTTTATTTAATTTAAAGAAAGTTGAAAACAATGTTCACATGGAATCGTACCAAAACGAAATTCCTTTTGTTGGTTATTGGCTGAGGAAAATTCTGGTTCATTCCTTGAACACAACTTTGTTACTTACACAAATTAGCAACATTGAATATTATGTTCAAGAAACAATCATTCCTTTAAGCTTGTAGTCATAACTAGCATAAAAAAAAAAATATTCTAAAGCAGAACATTATCATCAGTATTTTGCCTTACAATTTAACGTTGTTAGATTCATGTTAAAATCTACATCTGAAATTAAATTATTTTTAAGGGAGAGGTTTATTCGAGAATCGCACCTTATCGCATGAATTACTGTCTCTTCAATCAGTCAGACGCTTAAACGCTTAAGAAAATTATTTAAAAGAAAATAGAAAAAGTATAGTTTGAGGACGTGAGATGGACCCCATAAAATTATTTTTGTCCCAGTCATAAAATATATATGAAATAGATCATATACTTCTACTATGAGATTCAGGGTCTCTGTAACACGGTTTTTTGGACTTTGCTCCTTGTCAAAGCATCGGATGTAGCTGAAAGTTGACAAATGTATATTTTACAACCACACACAAATTTTGTCAGCATTATCAATAACCTAAACCCGATAGTTTTAATTTTTATAGAGTAAAAATGCTCTAGCCGGCGCCATGGCCAATGATTACGAGCCAAGAGTCGAAAAACATTAATTACGTAAGCAAGGTAAATAAACACCTTTTGACTAAATGTTGCCCCACCCATCCACCAGACAGAAATTGCATCGGCTCTGAAACCCAAAGACTTTATGAATGGCGGAAGGATACATAGATGTGGATGGGGTATCAGTGCTAGCGTAGTAGTACTACTGTAGCAGTAGTGCCGCAACAGTATAGCAGTAATATACATGAATTAAACGTTTAGACCAACTGCTGGTGGGATCCTTGAGGATCATTTAGAACTTCTTAAAACTACTCGAGAAATTTGTTTTTATAGCCAGAAGTTAAATTTTCTAATCCAACAATGCCCATGGTAGCCTTCAGTGTTATCCTGAATTATAACGAGGCCAAAGTGGGTGGAGCCTCATGAAGTCACCATTCTGACGATAATTATAGGTGAAGGTTTAAAGCCAATATACGGTACCGGCTATTTTTTTTTTCAGTAAATAGGTAGACAGCCAATAAATAAAAATTGCTTGACATTGGATATAGCAGTTATCAAATCAAGCTTGTCTACTATGTTTTTGATAATTACCAACTATTCCCTACATCTTGTCAATCTGATTATGACCTATAAAGTAGACTGTAATTTCTTTGGAAACTTATTTTGGGAGTTAGACTAATAATCGAAGTGTTTTTGTATTTATTAATATATTTTGTTGTTTTGTTCATTATGACAATTATCAGTGGAGAGGTTCCAAAGTTCATAAAGGTGTACTGCTTTGCTTGTATTTAAATTTGTATGTCATTGTTGCCAGAGGTTTAGCCTTCGTTACGTATAGCCAATCATCCATCGAGAAAGAGGGAAGAAATGCTGTCATAAGTTACGTAACGAGTGCGTTCGAAACCTTTTCTCTGAGTAAGTTGGCCCGTCTTCAAAAATGGTCACTTTTACTTTATAAGTACCAAATTTATTCAACCTGCGTAGTGCAGAATACACTCAAAATTTATGTGTTGATATAATATGTATTCTGAATAAGCGTTATATTTATGAAATGCATAGATAAAAAGTTATTGCGAAAAAACCGTGTTACAGAGGCCCTGAATCTCATAGTAGTTAGGCCAAAACCAAGGAATATTTGGAGGCAGGGAACATTTATTTAGTGAACGCAGGGCAAAGGAGGATGAAAATGAGCGTATTTCTTAGTGGTATAACAGTTATTTGTAGCAAGAGGATACATTATGAAACTATAATAATAACAATCAG
Source organism: Macrobrachium nipponense (assembly GCF_015104395.2). Classification (NCBI taxonomy): domain Eukaryota; kingdom Metazoa; phylum Arthropoda; class Malacostraca; order Decapoda; family Palaemonidae; genus Macrobrachium; species Macrobrachium nipponense. The sequence goes on from NC_061110.1 coordinate 110,269,597, forward strand.
CTGTGTTTACTCAAACAAAGGATAAATATCTAAGTGTCGTATTTCAGCAATATGAATAAAAACAAAGGCATAACATTCCAATGATTACACAGAAAAAAAAACCTCTATTATGAATGTAATTAAAAATCATAAGGTCATGGTAGTAAAAGCAGAAAGGACAATGGAACAATGGAAACGCTTTTTTGGAAAATAATGAACATAACAAGAGAATATGAAAACTTACTTAATTGGGAAAGAGAAATTTGTTTCACCGAAAACAAAGATATGAAAACGAAAAATATTGGAAATCACCGAACTATGAACATTTCACTGGTTAAATTTAAAAATCACACAGATATAAACGAAATGAAAGATGAATGGCAAAGATAAACACAAAGAGAAACAGGTATCTATATGCTGGAAGTACTTGTAGCATACCCACTCATGGCACTTATTTTATATACGGATTGATATTTGATCACATCAGTGTGTTAGCCAAATATTTTGTTGACAACGATGAAAAAAAAGGAGCAGTCATTCTTAAACAAAAATCAATTCTGATTGTCAATCATTTCTAATGCCCCGTTGTATTATTAGGACTAAGCATTCGGCCTCTCACTTAAAAAAGAAAAAGATAAAACAAATTCAATTTTTCAATGATTTTTCTTTTCTGATAACTGCTCTCTTCTTTCTGTATTTCCTATTACCTTCCGATACTTCTTTCAAATGAACACCATATTCTTTGGAAACTTGAATTTCAAGTCAATGGACACTTTAGCTTTGTTCCATAAGAATAGTTCATTATTTCTGAACAACAATAATAGTTGGGTGGTGAAATCATGCAAGTTACGTCTAGGCCATAACTATGAAATCATGCATACCGGATCATAGTTTTCTTGAAGGGACAGATATAAGTGTAAACGATGCACACACACACACACACATACACACACACACAAAGCATACAGGGAAACCACTCCCACAGGAAAAAATTACTTCTCTAATTCCATTTAAAATTGTCAGTAGACAGAAAATCACTTTTGGTGGGAAAGTCCCATTTGCATTTGTTTCGTACTCTGACTAAAAACGACCTCTAAAAATCGCAGGAGATTATTTCAAGAACCAGGGCGACAACTTCGGAACATCATTTTGTATTCAAGGATTATCCCTTTCTCCTAATAGTCGGTCTGTAATACCGTAATTCCAGTTCCATTTTGAATATTCTCTTAAAACTCTACACCTGTCACTAATTCTGCAAAAGCCAAATGGGCCTAGAATATTTACGATTTTTTTCTGACTTCTTTCAAGTTTTTGCTTGGTATAAAGATATATCCACAGCTCTTTCGGTATCATCATCATCATCATCATCATCATCATCATCGTCATTATTATTATTATTATTATTAGTATTATTATTTTTATCATAGTGGCTTCTAGCTTTATTAGTTATCAAAGTTTGAAAATTTTTTCACGATTGGCTAACTGATAAACCTAGAAGGCCTTTGATAATAATAATAATAATAATAATAATAATAATAATAATAATAATAATAATAATAATAATAATAATAATAATGAAGATCGAGTTCATGAAATATTCATACGTATACCTTCGGCAGCAATGACACAAGATGCAACAGCGAGGTTTAGAGAACACCAGAATTCGTTTTTCTTTTTACATCTTTGAACACCCGTTTGTAAATGTTCTTCGGTAAATGAATTGTAATTTTCACTACACAATAAAAACACAAAAACATTAAACCGCAACGGAAGACGATGTAATAAAAATAACATGGAAAATGATAAAACCTCCAAAAGAACGGCTGATAAAATCTCATTAGCATCTACTAGTTACCAGAATCTCCCCAAAACAAATAACCAATGACTTCATACACACGAAGTCTTTCGAGGAAGTCAGAAAACAAAGGACTGATAAATACTGGGATGGGCTAGGGATTCTGAAGATGAAGTATTTGCTATAAGTCAAGATTACGAAAAGTCTGCTATCATTTATCACAGGAGAAAGACCATGGAATGAGATAAATCCACATCCGAAACCGTGCACTGTGAATATTCATGGATCGTTCACACTGAAATAAACAACACGTGTTGCCTCACCCACAAAAAAAAAAGAAAAAAAAAGCACTAAATCGTACATGTGAAACTAATGACAGGAAAACCTGTGAACAACTTAGAAGTTATTTCATCGTTTCACTGTAAAGAAAAACACTGCTTGGAAACAGAACGTTAAAAAAAGGCATTAGTTGAATAAAACATGAAACAAAGTAGAACTATAATTTTAAAGCAGGAAAGCCATTGTAAAACAGCTTACTAATTATATGAATAAAAGGTTAATACTATTAAATTCAAATAGAAAAAAAGTGAAACAAGCGATCGAGTGGACTAACCCAATGAAAGAGAATATAAGTAGCAATACCACAATTTTTACAGCGTAAATAAGTTTGAAAACAAGCACTTTGCAAACAGGGTCGTGGAAAGAACAGTGAACGTTTCAGTGAAAGATATTCAGGCAACAATTAAAGTGTCACACCACAAAAAAACAGATGTGTATTGTAATGTCTTCTATTCGTAAATATTGATAGAGAAGCATTAAATTAGGCCCGGAGGGGCTCCGTAGCAATGCCACCCAACATTGATTATGTTGAAAGAGGAAAGTTGGATTGAATGTTTATTTGGATTAAAATCAGTTAGGAACTGAAGGCCACAAAATATTTTCCGTGGAAGGGTGACTCACACATGAATAATCAACCTGCAGTTGCTGTACAGACAATAAACCCTTATTTGTGACCAACTTTTATAAATAATTTTCAAAACACTTTGATTATTTAGAAATGAACATAATATGAATCAACTGTTTTATACAAAAAATGAAAATAATAATTACTTTTTAAAAAGTTTAAAATATTAGATAATTAACTTTAACTGTCATATATGCAATACAATCCAAATAATCATTTAAAAAATTGTTATCCAAAAAAGTTTATCTTACTATAGCAATTATATTCAAAATATATTTACTAAAATAAATATGCTAATCATTTTTTTTATAAATATTTTAGAGATAATTCATTAGCATTGTTTTAATACAAAGTCGAATAAAAAATGCACGAGAGACAGGTTTTGGCCAGCCGTTAACATTACCGGGGGCGCGTTTTGGTTTTATATGATTCTTCAGATCATCCAGCAGAAATCTTTTTCGAAATGCATGTGACTTATATGCAAGAACAGAAAACGATACATGTCGGGAATAGTTCCCGAACTGCTACCGAGTAACGTGACGCCATATCTGAAAAACTAAACATAAATCTTCTTGTAAATAATCTCATTATGTTTCCCACGCCCAAATTACCGAAGAGAAACTAACCTAACTTAGGGCATAACAAAAAAAAAAAAAAAAAAAAAAGAAAAATAAGGTGCCTGGTTGAATACTACTATACATCTCTGGATTATGCTTTAGGGCTGCGTTTTGGCTTTATATCATGCTTCCAAACATCCAGAATAAATCTTTTCGAAGTAGTCTCACTTTTTTTATTTTTTCAATGAAACAGGCAAGTATGGGTCAGAAGGGACGCGGATTTCCATGTAATAGCTTTTATTTGTAACTACAGCAAAGCATGAAGCCAAGAGTAACACCTACACCAATTTGTTTTTATTTGAAATACGTTGTAATCAGTAAAATAAAGTCATTAGTTGAATACAGAGAAATCAATGGTTTGAAAGTATGAATCAATAATAATATTCCACTTCATCTGTAGTTAAATGTACTACAGTTTATGTACCACGGGAATTAGCTGAAGTGAACAGTTATAAAACAACAAATGAAAATTATATTTAAAAAGGAAACATTCTGTCAAATGAATTAAAGAAGAAATGTCAGACTCCCGATCCGAAGAAAAATGGACAAAATATGATAGATATATACTAAGAAAAAATGTTACCATACAATGTTATGCTTAACTGTAAACACAGCAAATATTTGCAAATCTGTCTCGTCACTTCCTTCCAGTTAACCTTCATCATAAATTAAAAGGAAATTCCCAAAGAAACAAAACACCCTGAGAGATTCAAAGACAAAAACATTCAGGAAAGGAGCAGAAAATATATGGCGAGACCCATACAGATGGACGCCAGATTTCATTTTCTTCTCTGAAACTTAATTAAGAAAGTTTAGATGGAAGCCGGTGGTGTTGC
>NC_061110.1:110278787-110308787 GCF_015104395.2 Macrobrachium nipponense
TAAAGGCAAAACCGGTCAGGATTTTCACCGTATCAATTTCCTTTTTGGTCGTGCGCGCATATACATATATGTATACACATATATATACATATATACATTCATATATATTATATATACGTATATGTATACACACACACACACACACACACACATATATATATATATATATATATATATATATATATATATATATATATATATATATATATATATATATATATATATATATATATATATATATATATATATAATATATATATATATATATATATATATATATATATATATATATATATATATATATAACGTATATATACATGAATGAAACTAGCTCCATTTACAGAGCAGTCCAGTATATATATACCCCAACAATTCAACCTCCTCCAAAAAAGAAAAAAAAAGACATTCTTGTCACGTCCTTGCATATAATTCCTGATGATATAATATCATAAACTCTTTTCCTGAAGCCTACTTCAATATTATCACTCGAGCGTAAAACAGACATTTTTCTTTCATATGAACAACAACAACAACAACAACAACAACAAAAATCCCCTTTCATCCACACAAAGCTTTCGTAAAACATGCATGAAACTCGTTTACTATTCACAAAGAAATTAATGTAACAATATTTTTAATTTCCGTGTCGTTAAATAAAAATGCTCTTTAGTTTTTTTTATATATAAAATGATATGGAGTTAATATCCTGTTTTATTTTAGGGGAGGTATCGCGAATTCCATAAATGAGATATAATATACATATTAGAAAACACGAGAATATGCGGAATATTTAGAAGGGTTTCATAAGGGCGTGATACTCTTGCTTCAAGGAAAATGGGAGAACTTCTTTGGGATACTAAATATCTCCTTTCAGAATGCAGAGTCTCAGTGTATTCGGTAAAAACTACAAAGAATGGGACAGGTAGCAAGTCTCCTTTGAATAAGGCTTTATTAGCATATTTAATGCATATATTTAAACTTGTAATCAGGTTTCTGTTTTAAAATATTTCCTTGAGAGGCGCTGGCGTTGATGCTGATCTCAGTTAGGTAACCTTTTTCTGTTATAATAATAATAATAATAATAATAATAATAATAATAATAATTATAATAATAATAAAATAATAATAATAATAATAATAGTTACATGACATCAGTTACGTAATTGCTGTTCTATAATAATAATAATAAATAACAATAATAATAATAATAAAAGTATATTATTATTATTATTATTATTATTATTATTATTATTATTATAAACTTGAGAAACAATCCACAGTTTGTATACCATGTACAAATATTTAAAGATAAATCTGTACAGATTCCCAAAATAAATAACTGAGTTTTTTTTTCTCTCCCATTAAGGTTCATGCTACTATGGGTATTTTTTAATAATAATAATAATAATAATAATAATAATAATAATAATAATAATAATAATAATAATAATAATTTCTATTTTCAGATCTTGATACTTATCCATTTTTTCCCCTCTCTTTCTCTTCAACTCTGGTGTCCCATGGTATTGCGACATCAATGAGTGATACTTTCTTCTTGACTTTGTCAATCAACGTCACGTCTGGTCTGTTTGCACGTATCACCCTATCCGTTCTGATACCATAGTCCCAGAGGATCTTTGCCTGATCCTTTTCTATCACTCCCTCAGGTTGGTGCTCGTACCAGTTATTACTGCAAGGTAGCTGATGTTTCTTGCACAGGCTCCATTGGAGGGCTTTTGCCACTGAATCATGCCTCTTTTTGTACTGGTTCTGTGCAAGTGCCGGGCATTCGCTTGCTATGTGGTTTATGGTTTCATTTTTCGTATTGCACTTCCTACATATGGGAGAGATGTTATTTCCGTCTATCGTTCTTTGAACATATCTGGTTCTTAGGGCCTAATCTTGTGCCGCTGTTATCATTCCTTCAGTTTCCTTCTTTAGCTCTCCCCTCTGTAGCCATTGCCATGTGTCATCGCTGGCTAGTTCTTTAGTCTGTCTCATGTATTGTCCGTGCATCGGTTTGTTGTGCCAGTCCTCTGTTCTGTCTGTCATTCTCCTGTCTCTGTATATTTGTGGGTCTTCGTCTACTTTTATTAGTCCTTCTTCTCATGCACTCTTTAGCCACTCGTCTTCACTGGTTTTCAGATATTGCCCCATGCTCTGTTCTCGATTGTTGACGCAGTCCTCTATACTTAGTAGTCCTCTCCCTCCTTCCTTTCGTGTTATGTATAGGTCTGTCCGTATTTGCTCTTGGGTGTAGTGCTTTGTGTATTGTCATATGTTTCCTGGTTTTCTGTTCTATGCTGCGGAGTTCTGCCTTCGTCCATTCCACTATTCCTGCACTGTATCTGATTACTGGCACTGCCCATGTGTTTATGGCTTTTATCATATTTCTGGCATTGAGTTTTGACTTGAGTATCGCCTTGAGTCACTGCATATATTCTTTCCTGATCGTGTCCTTCATCTCTTGGTGTTTTATATCACCTCCTTCCATTATTCGTACCCATAATCATAGGAGCACTAGGCACGATCCCAAGATCTCTGAAAAAGAACCTAGACAAACTAGAGGCTGAAGTAGCTCCAGGACTCATGCAGAAGAGTGTGATCCTAGAAACGGCACACATAGTAAGAAAAGTGATGGACTCCTAAGGAGGCAGGATGCAACCCGGAACCCCACACTATAAATACCACCCAGTCGAATTGGAGGACTGTGATAGAGCAAAAAAAAAATAATAATAATAAAATAAAAAAAAATAAATGAATAATAATAATAATAATTGTTTCCACTTTCATTAAGATGATGATGATTATTATTATTATCAAAGAGAAGAAGTGCAAAATGTCATACGAGGGAAGAATATTTCATTAAAACCAAACGACATCAAAACGAAGTGAAATCACAAAATTCCTCAAGGTAATAAGACGCATAAAATAAACTCTACACTAGACAAAAAAGCAGAAGAAAACCCATAAATCCATATTCAGCAGAACTCATGGATCCAAAGTAAAAAAAAAACCTCGGTGGTTCAAATGATGAATTATTTACTAAAAGACAACCTTACGTACAGAGTGAAGTCAATAATGAGCAACATAAAACAGCAATTTCATTGGTAAAGAAGAAGGCTATCGCAAAACTTTGATGCGAAACTAAAATGAGTAAATAATATCTACAACACCTGGTAAAATTTTGAAAAGCTTGACAGTTGAAAAAAAATCGTAACAAATACAAAGTAAACATATTTTAGCAATGATTTACCGAAAAAAGGAACGAATTACTACTAAATAAAGTTTAGAAAAAGTCACTTTGGATTTTTTTTCATATTAGGAGCGTAGATGGAGAACCATTAGGTGAAATGTGAAGATAAATACGAAACTATGAATACAAAGAAAATAAAATAAACCGCTTGACTGACTAACAACGCAGCAAAATTAAGGATTAATAATTAAACAATACATACACAAGTGATTATTACTATATATATATATTATATAATCTATACTAATATATTATATATAATATATATATATAGTATCTATTAGATATATTATAATATATATATGTATATATATCTATATCATATTATATATTATATAATATATATATATATATATTATATATATATAGATATATATATAATACAAGAATAATAAATATCATTAAAATATCCTCATACCCTTCGAAAAAGAATATAAACAGAAAAAGAAAGAGAACGGAGAGACCTGCAGAAATAGACCACTAGATTTCATTACCTTTTCTATAACTTTTTCAGGAAAGTTTAGATGGAAACGAGAGTTTCTTTGGAGGAATAAAAGAACTCGTCTACTACCATATCTCTTCGTTTGCACTGATTACGAACTGGATTATTTTGTTTTAACTTTCTTTTATTCGTCTCCCACAATCTGGCATTTTGTTTTGACCATTCTTATAATTTACACATATTGTTGAAAATTCAAGAATAAAGTTTTTTCGATATCACAACAGTTTTGACGTTCCTCGAACCTTAAAAATTAATTTTGTCATAGGGAAGACATATCAGAATTGTATATGGTACGTTCGCATTGTAAAGCTGCACCTTGTACAAGGTACAATAGTATCTCACATCTTATTATAACATAAACTGTCCCCATATAAAAGAAAAGTTAAATAATTAAGTTACAGCTTGGTATAGTTAGGTAGCTAACTATAGTAGATTCACATCAACCGTGCATTTGGTGCCTAGGCCAGTCCCTTACGACGCTCCTGATTGGCTGTTGATAAGCCAATCACAGGGCTGGAAATTCTCAGTCTCTCTCTCTCGAGAGTTCACATAGGCACGATGCATATTCCACCTCTCCTGAGTTATACTTTTGAAAGACGTATTCTTCAGGAGAGGTGGAACATAGATCCTACCCATGTGAACTCTGGAGAGAGACTGAGAGTTTCCAACCCTGTGATTGGCTTATATATATATATATATATATATATATATATATATATATAATATATATATATGTATATACACATCAAGCTACAAATGTCTTTTAATATCTAATTCGCTCTACCTCGGAATTAATATATTTTCATATATGTTTAACCGAAGGGGAATATTTTTTTCGATATGAGATTTGTTGGCTCACGGGTGCGAACCATCGACGCCAACAAATCCAGGACGCACAGTGAAGCCTAAGACCACACCGCCACCGCAAGAGGCTATAAGTTTATGTCGCCTCTTACCTACAAATACCTGTCGCTCTCTGGTGTTTGTTGTGTTGGAGACGGCATCAACCCACCTCGACCTCGGTAACGTTGTAGTGATTTTGCGCGCACGTAGCCATTATATGAGTCATATCACAATACCGTGACTCATATACATGCACATATGAAAATATATTAATTCTGAGGTAGAGTGAATTAGATATTAAAGGACATTTGTAGTTTGATGTATGTATATGAATCACGGTAATTTCTATAAATTCGATAAGAACAGCAATGATTGAAACACAATCGTAAAACCACACTTAAATCCTGATTATAAAACCGCAAAGCAAAACGCAAAGATAGTCAACAATATAGAACTCAATGTTAAACAAAGATATTTTGAAAATAAACGAAGTAACCGTTCAATAAATGTTTAGGTGAACAATGCCAATCGATCCAGCAACGAAATACATTACTATCATCGGCAAAATTTTTACGTACGCAATGGCAACTGTGCACAGGACAGCGTAGTAAATACTTAACAAATTGCACAAGTTGCATTTGTGGGGAGGAAATGAGGGAATGCGACGATGGTTGATGTTAATACAGATGAGTGTTTAACACCAGAGAAACCCCAAGGTCCTACTACACCTACCATTAACTGAGTGAAGACTCGTGACAGAAAAGAATTGCGGAGTATGTATTTCTGCAGGGCAAAGAAACATGCGCCTATCATTTTAAGTAAATAACGGCTGCATATTTTTTATTGCTGGGTAGGGACAGGCGACAAATTTTTATATATTATTCTTCAACCCTTCCAAAATAAAATAAATAAATAAATAAATAAACAAAAATAAGGGGGAGGGGGCACTTTTGAAATATACATGGCAAATGGTGAAATATTATATATTATATTAAATTACCTATCCCTATTTTTAAAAAATTGTGAGACGATATTCTCATTTCTATTGGTAAATGTTATTCACAACAAAAATACAATGTATGAAAGCAGGAGATGCACTAGGACAGTAAATCTGTAAAATGATGGATTCAAAAAATACTATTTTCAAGACTTAGTAAGAGTTAAACAGTAATATGAAAAAGGCTATACAAGATACAGATGATTCCACTTCGCCATTTGTTTACGTACGTAGGACTAAAACACTTAAACAATCTTGAAAAATCCTCAGGTAGTTTTTGTATATCTATAATATAGATGAACAGTTGCAAGAGGTCACGCATACCGAAATACATTAAATACACGCGGTGGAAAAACTTCCACTGTAAGCAACTGAGAAAACAGGCAATTCGGCTGAATTAATGCAAGGAAGGAGAATTTCCCTTTTACGAATATATTCTACCAAGTTAGCAACAAGACAATATAAAGGCGTTGGAAGGGAAGCAGAGCTAAATAGACGAATATACAAAACCTAACAATTTCCTGCTGTAATAAAAAAAGATAATAGTTGTTATTTAAAATCCGTCGGCTAACCTAGTCATTCATATTTCCCCTGATCATAAAACAAAATAGGAAATATAAAGCCTCGAATATTTTCTGAAATTCATACTAAGAAAGGGGAGAGAGAAACTGTGTGATTCACGTGAAGGAACAACTACGGTTCATATCTCTATGGAAATTACTAGTAAAGTTTAGACTGAAACAGGAAATGAAAGACAAAATACTTCCTTAGTTTTCTTCCCGAAGATTTTAATTGGATTTAGTATGTTATAGTTTCGTTTATATGAAACTGGTACACTCATACACACTTATATATATATATGTATATATATATATATATATTATATATATATATATATATATATATATATATATATATCTAATAAAAGGAGCCCATAAAAAACACCAAAATGTAGAGAGAAAAGTACTATATTTCAGAGACTGCTGTCTCTCTCTTCAGGTATATGAATGAGAAAGTTTACAGAAAAGGTGGTATTTATACCAAGAGATTCGTCCACAAGTAAGCCAATTTAGGTCACCCCCGCTGATAATCTTCCTTTAATCTTCTTAAGCGTTGGTTGAATGAACACTGCGTCGACGATTTCTGATGTCCAATTCCCTTTTGAGATGTTCATTACCTGCTTCTCTTTTTATTAAGGCCGATTCCATCATTTGACTCTTGTACCGGCAGTTGCTGCTATAAATTACACGTGACATATTCCAGTTTATTCTATGGTTATGTTCATTTATATGGTTGAAAATAGCCGAGTTCTGTTGTCCATACCTAACTGACCGTTTGTGTTTGTATTAATCTCTGGGGAAGTGATTTACCTGTAAATCCGATGTAAGATTGGTCACAGTCCTGGCATGGGATCTCATATACCCCAGAGTCTTTGGGCGATGTCTTTTGTTGGACGTTAATCAGGGATTTGGCTAAGGTATTTGGGTAGGTAAATGCAAAAGGGTTGATTTCCCAAGGGTGTGAGTTACTCTCTTAATCGTCTCCAGGTGGGGAATTTTTATTTTATTGTTGGGTGTGTCTCTGGTCTTGTCTTTAGGGGGTCGGTAGAAAATTACGTTTGCTTTTGAATTGCTTTCTCAATTATATGGTCAGGATACTTTAAAGATGAAAGTTGCTTGCGAATTAGTTCAAATTCTTTTTCCAGGAAATCTGGGGAACAAATTCGTAAGGCTCTTAAGAATAGGTTGCTAGCTAGACCTATCTTGATAGTATTGTCATGATAGCTAAAGTAGTGAATATATGAAAGTGAGAACGTTGGTTTTCTGTATATGGTAAATTTGTATTCTGTCGTGTCTCTGATTATTAAAACATCAAGAAAAGGAATTTTGTTGTCTGTTTCCCATTCAACTTTAAATTTGATGCTGGGCACTAATGCGTTTAATTTTGAGAGGAATTCATTAAAATTACCCCACTTATTATCCCAAAATGTTAGTATGTCATCCACGTATCTCATCCACAGCATGTTTTTGGGTTTTATTGCATTTATTACTGTAGTTTCAAAGTATTCCATGTACAGATTGGCTAAAATAGGACTTAAAGGACTACCCATACTACACCCGAATTTTTGCTTGTAGAATGATTCCCCGAATGAAAATACGTTATTAGATGCACATAATTCAACTAACTTTATTATTTTGTCAAGTGCCAAAGGGAAATTATCTGAATAGGGGGATAATTTTTCCCTTAAAAACTGAAGAACGTCCTGTACTGGTACTTTTGTGAATAGGGAGTCTACGTCAAGGCTTAAAAGTTTTATGTTGTGAGTGGTATATGCTTCTCTGAATTTGTGACAAAAGTCTTCCGAATGTTTGATGTGACTGGGAGAAAAAGTGCCTAAAAAGGAGAAAGGAGGCCAGCTAACCATTTAGAAATTTTGTAATTGAAAGCTCCGGCGCATGAAACGATGGGTCTGAATGGAAGATTGTCTTTGTGAGTTTTGGGAAGACCATAAAAAGTAGGGTAATTTAGGATTAATTACTTTAAATTTCTCTAATAGTTCAATACTCTTTTTGTCTTGGCCAATTAATCTTACTTTCCGAAAAAATTCTGTGAGAACGTTCTGGAGGGGATTTTTCGTCAGTTTTTCGTAAGTATTTGTGTCGCTAAGGAGCTGGTTGATTTTGTCGAGGTAGAAGTCTTTGTCCATTATTACAATTTTGCCGTCTTTGTCGGATCTACTTATTATAACATCTAACTTTTTTAGCAGAGTGGATGGCTATCATGAATCTGCGGGGAACAGGATATTTCTTATAAAGGTCAGTTAAAGCATTTAGTAACACTCCTTTTAAACATATCTCTTCACGGCTGTAGTTTTTGTCAGATATGAATTTATCAAAAGCCACTATGAAGTCTAGGTTGTTTTTGCGGTCTGGCATAAGGGCAAAGGATAAGCCTAAACATTTAAAACTAAATGTTGATTTACAGTAAGGGGGGTGTTGATAAGTTTAAAACTTTGTCTTGTTGTTCAAGATTATTCCATGCGCTATTATCTATTAGGTTATTTAACTTGCGTAAAAGTCTGTTGGAATGAGTCACGCTATTATAGGCAGCAATGTCGGAACAGAATGAAATCAGATACCTGTATACGTGGTCCGTAGTGAGGAGGCGAAGATTAGATTGAGTTCCATATATCACTCTGCGTAGCACGAAGATGTCGTTTCTCGTATTGGTGATTCTTTCTTCCAGGAAAATCTTGTGTGATAGAGGGAAGGGGTTTGATTGCAGAGTCCATCTCCCGAATCCGTACATTTTTGGAAGTACTTGTTCTTTTGAGGCATTCTTCCAAAAAGTGTTTTGGTTTTTCAGCCGGTGTAGTCTGTTCAGTTCTTTTTCAAACTTGAGGAAAAGTGGCTTGACTTCTGGAAGTGAGTGAAGAATCGTGGAAAGCGGTTGAATTCCATAATGGGCTGACAATGACTGGTAAAAGTGTTCTGTAACAACAGAATTCCATCTAATAAAAGGAGCCCATAAAAACACCAAAATGTAGAGAGAAAAGTACTATATTTCAGAGACTGCTGTCTCTCTCTTCAGGTATATGAATGAGAAAAGTTTACAGAAAAGGTGGTATTTATACCAAGAGATTCGTCCACAAGTAAGCCAATTTAGGTCACCCCGCTGATAATCTTCCTTTAATCTTCTTAAGCGTTGGTTGAATGAACACTGCGTCGACGATGTCCGATGTCCAATTCCCTTTTGAGATGTTCATTACCTGCTTCTCTTTTATTAAGGCCGATTCCATCATTTGACTCTTGTAATGAACATCTCAAAAGGGAATTGGACATCGGACATCGTCGACGCAGTGTTCATTCAACCAAACGCTTAAGAAGATTAAAGGAAGATTATCAGCGGGGGTGACCTAAATTGGCTTACTTGTGGACGAATCTCTTGGTATAAATACCACCTTTTCTGTAAACTTTTCTCATTCATATACCTGAAGAGAGACAGCAGTCTCTGATATATAGTACTTTTCTCTCTACATTTTGGTGTTTTATGGGCTCCTTTTATTAGATGAATTCTGTTGTTACAGAACACTTTTACCAGTCACATATATATATATATATATATATATATATATATATATATATATATATATATATATATATATATATATATATATATATATATATATATATATATATATATATATATATATATTTATACACACACACACACACAAACGCAGCAGGAGAGTCAAGAAAATACGAAAACGTGAAAAGTCAACGAGAAATTGAGAGGAATGTCATACGGTCCGCAATCTCGCTCTGCCCGATGCCTGCAATCTCTCTTTAAAGACCAAATGTATCGCTATTTCCGAGGCTACGCCCTGCTCTCTGACGCCCTTCTTCCCGTACTTCCAGCAGTGCTGTTTCACTAGATAAAGGCAACTGGTTACGGGTTGTTGGAGTTATTCGCGTAGAAACTACGAGTGGTTGAACATTTGGTTGTAATAACGTGCGCGCCAGGAAAGTTATACAAATATAGTATGAATTAATGTATTGCCGTTTAAGTTAATTGACCTCACATTCTGAATATGCTTGTGACTACGAAGTCTTGATCCAAATGAAGAACCAATTCAAGATATTCTGAATATACGTATATATATTTCTATATATATAATATATATAGATATAGTATAGATATATATATATATATATATATATATATATATATATATATAGATATATATATATAGATATATATATATATATATATATATATATATATATATATATATATATATATATATATCTATATATATATATATATATATATATATATATATATATATATATATATATATATATATATATATATATATATATATATATATATATATATATATATATATATATATATAGATATATATATATATATATATATATATATATATATATATATATATATATATATATATATATATATATATATATATATATATAGATATAGATATATATATATAGATATAGTTATATATATATATATATATAAAAATATAGCGGATATCAAGTCAGCTGAATCGTACATACCTTCCCATTTTTCTTAACCATTTCGTCGCTTGTTGTCGAAAATTTAATTTTGTGTATATTGGTAACGGCAAAGAAATCATTGATTAAGATTTAATAATATGTAGGTAGAAAGGGAGTTTCATAGTGCAAGACCTCTCTCTTTTCGGTTTTTGCGTTAAGACTTACATATATACTAACGAATGATAAATAATAAAAGAAAAACTGATATTGGAAAGTGAAATCATGAAAAGCGAGAGTCTCATTTTCCCTGAGTTCGTTTGCACAATAGAACGCAGGTCTCCTTTTGACCAGAGGCTTTAATCCTTGGCTTTCAGAACCACACTTAATCAAGCACGCTCAACGCACAATCGACGCAGCACATGAAAACACGGAGTTCAACGAGTTTCATTGTTCGTGTTCTGAGATCTGAGCCCAATGGTCTTTTTATTTGTGGAAAGTGACTCTTCAACCTAATGAGGTGCGGAGATGATGGACTTTCAATATAAGTCTTTAAACTTGACGGATTGTTGGTGGTGAAGACTACTGCTATTCAGAAAACCAAAAGGGCGCTTCTCACACTCGAAATACCAAAGGGGTTTTTCCGATGGTAGACGGTGTCCACACAAGTATTGAGAAATCCCTTTCATAATTGCTAAATTGCTCTCTCTCTCTCTCTCTCTCTCTCTCGTCTCTCTCTCTCTCTCTCTCTCTCATTGACGATTCATGCCCCTTTCCAAATGGATCTTTTAACCATTTCATTTCTGTAGGCTCTAATAACGTATAGTCAATATTATATACAAAAGTTATTTTTAACATTTTGTATTTTGTATTATAAAAAAACAATGATTTTACCTTGTGCCTCTGATGAAAAATTACTTATTACAGTTCGTTAAAGAAATCAGGAAAAAAACATAACAAGCTTCCATGGAATAAGCATATTTAATTACTTCTGTCTGAACGTAAGTATGCAACATATAGCTATATTTGTGAACTAATGAACACAAACTTCAATCAACGTAATTTATTGTTGCATTGCAACTGAGCGTTGATTTCTTTCTTGTTAATCAGAACATGCTGCAATTCATGAATGGTATCTGATTCCTAAAGGGAGATGCACTTACTTATCTGCAATTTGTGAGAATATGGAGATTGCAATTATGCAATTCTTCGCTATTTTGAAAAGTCTGAAAGCTTGTTCTCATTCAAATCATATTTTAATGGAAAATTTGCATTGATAGAGTTAACGTTACTCATGCGTATAATTTTTCACTTAATTTCATAATTACATTCGTTGCTCTTGATACTGAGGTCAATCTTGCAACTCCACAGTTATGTATGTTTATATATATATTATTATCATATCATATATATATATTATTATATATATATATATATATTTTTAAATTTAAACGAAAATAAAATCTTTATAAAATGCTCTGGGTAAACGATTCGACTGAAAAGGAGAATCAAATATTGACCCGAAAGTTTGCGTACAGATTTATCTATAAATATATATAGTATATATACATAACTGTGGATTTGTTTCTCCATTTCAAGACTCATGCTACTACTACTACTACTACTACTACTACTACCTACTACTACTACTACTACTACTACTATTATTATTATTATTATTATTATTTTATTTTGGAAGGAGACCCTCTTTCAAACAAGTTTTATTGAAAGATATTGCTGCATCAGCTGCATTCACTTGTAAATAGTCTTCTCTATTTTTCTAACAATAGCTTTCTCTCTGCTACTACAACTGGCGAGTATTGCGCGATATTACTCATCAGGAGGAGTCAATTTCGGGGATATTGCTTAATATTTATTTATTTGTCACAGTACATGAACAAATAAAAATACAATTCGATCTAGTGGCCAACGTTTCTCTCGGTATCATCCGAGCATGATCACGGCAGTGGATCGGAGTAGACTGTAGGTGTTGTCAAGATCTACTCAATATATAGCGGCAGGTCAGCAGGGGGTCAACCGCGAGCTGCGTTTTCATTGGCTGGTGGCGCAATGCGCTCCAGCTATTGTTTGAAAGAAGTTTTCTTCAAGACGCTTCTCGTCGTTGAAGGTTGCGCTGTTGCAGCCTAGCTGATCGTCGAGGCTGGGGCAAGACTTCCCCGGGCGCTGTGTCACGACGGCTCGCGTTGTCATTGGCTGATGGGCTGCTTGTCTCATCTGGTATTCTTTGATCGGGAGTGTCGTTCGGTCTGGTATTATTTGTGCTATTATTTATGCACATAGGTCTCCTTAGGTTGGTGGGGAGGAAGAGCACTTCCTGCGTCGTATTCAATGAGGGCTTCTCTTGTTGTATGAGGAGTGCCTCGAGCAGTCGCAAACGCCGTTGGTCAGGAGCCCTCCCTATTATCTTAATATTCTTGATAATACCGTCGCGGGAGATGGCTTCCTGGTGTGCTGTCATGGTATGGTTTTTAATTGCCCCTTCTTGTGTGTGGCAAGAAATCCTCTTGGACAGTTTCATAGAAGTCATGCCAACGTAAGAGCCGGGACATCCACGGACGGGGCATGAGAATTGGTAGACTACATTCGACTGTTTCAAGAGGTCTCTTGCTGGGGGGTCGGGTTGTTCTTCATGATAAGGTCGCGGGTACGTCCCGATTCTGGTAATAAATCACGAGTTCGAGTTCTTTGTCGACTTCGGTGGGTGGTCACATTTTCTCTGATGATTTTTCTCAATGCATCTTCGTCCTCACGGTGACGTGCGTGCATTCTGGCTTTGTAAAACAGCTTGATCTTCTCATGGGGGTGGGGGCTGCGGTCTCTCACTCTCGCTATACCACCGATCCAACGCTGTTCGGACTTCTTTATTAATAAGTCGATTCGGATACCCGTTATTAACGCAGTACCTGAGTGACTCGGTCGAGTTCTTTGTGAGTGTCCTGCCAGGAAGAACAGTGCGTGAGGGCCCTCCGAATGTAGGCCCTGACTGTGGTGTTCTTGAACCGTGCACGACATTCGCTGTCACCATTCAGGTAAAGTCCTAAGTTTGTTTTCTTTGTATATACCAAAGTTTTCAGACCATCGTCGGTCTTGGAGACGAGGACGTCGAGAAAGGGGCAGCCGGCCTTCGTTGCTGAATTCGACGGTATAATTCAGCGAACTGCACTGCTGGAACATGCGCCTGACAGCTTCAACCTCTTCCTCATTCTCGGCATGTACAAAGATATCGTCGTATATCTGGCGTATTTACGGGGTTTTCTTATATTGGAGAAAACTCTCTCTTCCACAGTACCATATAAATTTGGCGAATAGGACACCGAGAGGGGAACCCATCGCGACTCCGTCTTTTTGTCGGAACATCTGGCCTTTGTGGGGGAGAAAGGGGCCTTCTTCGTGCATATCTCGAGGAGTGCCCGCAGGGATACTTCTGGGATATTTAGCTGGGGTGTAGAGGGGTCCCTGTAGATGCGGTCCATAATGATATTGATGGTCTCGTCGACAGGAACGTTTGTGAAAAGCGATTCTACGTCCAAGGAGGCGATAGTTTCCTGTTCCTGGGAGTCTCGGATTTCTTCGAGGAATTCCATAGAGGAGCGCAGGCTATATCGGCTTGGTACGTAGGGCGTCAAGATTTGATTAAGGGCGCTTGGCCAGTCCATACGTTGGGGCGGTGTCTGGCTGATGATGGGGCGGAGAGGGTTTCCATTTTTGTGTGTTTTAACGTTGCCGTACAGATACCAAGTGTGTAATCTCCGATGATGGGCCGGGGTAGGTGCACGGCATTGGTGGCTGCGTTGACACTGCTAATGATGTCATTGGCTTCTTTTTTTTATTTCGTCTGTAGGGTTTTTAGTAAGGCGCTCGAACTTGGTACTGTCAGACAAGATGGCATCCAACTTCTGGTGGTACTCCCGCCGTCTTGATCAGTACGAAGGCTGCTGTCTTTTCTGCACGGCGCACAGTTATGTCTTCTCGTTGACGTAGGGCCTTCGCTGCTTCTTTCATCTCACGGGAGAGGATACCACTATTGTATGTGCCGCGTTCCATGAGGGCTTCTGCAAGCAGGAGGGGCTGCAAGGAGTCGGTAGTGCTGACGAGATTGCGGCTTTCATATTGTTGTATCGAATCAAGCAGCAACTCAACTTCTAGTCTTTTCTCCAGGGGTTTCGGTTTGGAGATAATGTGGCAGTTCAGGCCTAACCGTAGCAGTTCATCCTGGTCAGGTGTAGGATCATAATCTGTTAGATTGATGTACCCTTCTGTCCGTTGCGTACATCAATCTAACAGATTATGATCCTACACCTGACCAGGATGAACTGCTACGGCTTAGGCCTGAACTGCCACATTATCTCCAAACCGAAACCCTGGAGAAAAGACTAGAAGTTGAGTTGCTGCTTGATTCGATACAACATATGAAAGCCGCAATCTCGTCAGCACTACCGACTCCTTGCAGCCCTTCCTGCTTGCAGAAGCCCTCATGGAACGCGGCACATACAATAGTGGTATCCTCTCCCGTGAGATGAAAGAAGCAGCGAAGGCCCTACGTCAAACGAGAAGACATAACTGTGCGCCGTGCAGACAAGACAGCAGCCTTCGTACTGATAATGAGGAAGAGGTTGAAGCTGTCAGGCGCATGTTCCAGCAGTGCAGTTCGCTGAATTATACCGTCGAATTCAGCAACGAAGGCCGGCTCCCCTTTCTCGACGTCCTCGTCTCCAAGACCGACGATGGTCTGAAAACTTTGGTATATACAAAGAAAACAAACTTAGGACTTTGCCTGAATGGTGACAGCGAATGTCGTGCACGGTTCAAGAACACCACAGTCAGGGCCTACATTCGGAGGGCCCTCACGCACTGTTCTTCCTGGCAGGACACTCACAAAGAACTCGACCGAGTCACTCAGGTACTCGTTAATAACGGGTATCCGAATCGACTTATTAATAAAGAAGTCCGAACAGCGTTGGATCGGTGGTATAGCGAGAGTGAGAGACCGCAGCCCCACCCCCATGAGAAGATCAAGCTGTTTTACAAAGCCAGAATGCACGCACGTCACCGTGAGGACGAAGATGCATTGAGAAAAATCATCAGAGAAAATGTGACCCCCACCGAAGTCGACAAAGAACTCGAACTCGTGATTTATTACCAGAATCGACGTACCCGCGACCTTATCATGAAGAACAACCCGACCCCCCCAGCAAGAGACCTCTTGAAAACAGTCGAATGTAGTCTACCAATTCTCATGCCCCGTCCGTGGATGTCCCGGCTCTTACGTTGGTATGACTTCTATGAACTGTCCAAGAGGATTTCTTGCCACGCACAAGAAGGGGCAATAAAAACCATACCATGACAGCACACCAGGAAGCCATCTCCCGCGACTGGTATCATCAAGAATATTAAGATAATAGGGAGGGCTCCTGACCAACGGCGTTTGCGACTGCTCGAGGCATTCTCATACAACAAGAGAAGCCCTCATTGAATACGACGCAGGAAGTGCTCTTCCTCCCCACCAACCTAAGGAGACCTATGTGCATAAATAATAGCACAAATAATACCAGACCGAACGACACTCCCACGATCAAAGAATACCAGATGAGACAAGCAGCCCATCAGCCAATGACAACGCGAGCCGTCGTGACACAGCGCCCGGGGAAGTCTTGTCCCAGCCTCGACGATCAGCTAGGCTGCAACAGCGCAACCTTCAACGACGAGAAGCGTCTTGAAGAAAACTTCTTTCAACCAAATAAGCTGGAGCGCATTGCGCCACCAGCCAATGAAAACGCAGCTCGCGGTTGACCCCCTGCTGACCTGCCGCTATATATTGAGTAGATCTTGACAACACCTACAGTCTACTCCGATCCACTGCCGTGATCATGCTCGGATGATACCGAGAGAAACGTTGGCCACTAGATCGAATTGTATTTTTTATTTGTTCATGTACTGTGACAAATAAATAAATATTAAGCAATATCCCGAATTGACTCCTCCTGATGAGTAATATCGGCGCAATACTCGCCAGTTGTAGTAGCAGAGAGAAAGCTATTGTTAGAAAAATAGAGAAGGACTATTTACAAGTGAATGCAGCTGATGCAGCAATATCTTTCAATAAAACTTATTATTATTATTATTATTACAACATCTAGGAGACATCATTTCACCATCTTATAAGCTAGAAAAAAATGGCGATAAATATCTTCCTACACAACGTTCCAGAAGTTAGAAAACAAATAGGAGGCCATTCAAGTTCTAAGAATACACAAAAGGAACTCGGGTCAGGAAACTTAAATTGGTTCTTATTTATGTTCCTAAGTTAATATCTTTCATCTGCAACAATAACTCTTAGGAGACGAGTATTTCGATACGAGAATGATAGCATGTGCTACGTTGCTCTAGAACCCGGCTCTGCCCGTCATGTATCCCTTACTTACCAATCCCCTACCTATCCCATTCCTACCTGTTACGGACGAACAGGTTTGCAGCAGGAAGATAAATGTGTCAAGTCTAACCCAACCCCACCCGGGACTGACAAACATGTTCGCAGGAGGGTGGAATTGTCATATTTCCCCTACTCAGCCGATCCCATACCTACCCCGCCCCCACCAGGGGCAGACAAACAAGAAAAATCCACTTGGACATTATTATTATAGATAGATACGTTGTGCTTCATAATGCACACTAGATATCGCAGGGAAGGTTTCATTTCTCTTAACAAATAGAAATGTTGATTAACTGTCAGTATCGCACCAGAAGAAGTGTTACTTTTAAGAAATAAAAAACGGTTTATAGTCTAGATTTATAAACTTCTATTTAATGAATTTAGCTATTTATCAGTTTATTAGTTAACATTAGTTAATATTAGCTAAAAAAATATATAGGTGAGTCCCTGATAAAATGGATAAATATTAACTAATATTTATTCATTTCGTCAAGGACTTAACTATATATTTACTTATTTATCCTATTGGTGTATAGCTCACAGTAAGCTAACCGTAGACAAACTGTGAGAAAGAGATGGATGGTAAGTCACCAACTGAAGATGAGTTAAACAATTGCTTTATTATTCTCTGTTCACAAATGTCGACTCATCTCATGCAAGAAAAATAAGAGCTCTAAAAACAGTTTGCGCTGATCAACAAAAACACCGTATAATGGGGATTTCCTAAAAACTATTTTTGAGTGTTTCAATACTCATACGAAAGAAAGACTTTATATTGTTTTATGGTTTAAACGAAAGAAGGTGGCTATAACAATATTGGTTTGCTATACGGATGCATAAAGAACTGACAGCTGGATTTGAATGTCATATGTCATATGTCACTTTCGAAGAGATCAGAATAGAAATATATTGTTTACATACAAAAGAAATAAAAAAAATATTTTTTATATACATGAAAATTAAAAATATTGTTTATCGGCACACGAAAACTGAAAAGTGTATTAATTCCAAAGAGGGACATCTCTTAGAGACATGAATATCAAAAATAAAAAATAAAAATTTTAAAGGTAAAGAAGCTTTATTGCCCGGTGAGGGTTATAACCTTCCAGCTTTATATGCCCTACGGTATTTTTTTCTCGCTTAAAAGTTTTTGACTACATAATTAGTGCAATGTTTATCCACTTCATCAGCCTTTTCATAGAATATTTAAACAGGTAGTGACTGACTTATGTAACTGCAGTTAGGAGCGCTCATCACCCCCTATATAATATATTACATATATACACATACACACACATTATATATTGTTAATCCTTTTATAATCCCTATCTGTCAGTTATACGAACCTTCTTGTATTGTCTTTTCTCGTATTTTGTCAGTAGCTGCTTCAGTAAAGGGTTTTTAAGCCGAAAGATCTCGCAGACTCCTTCGTTTATTTTTCCTTCGTGGCATTTATTTTTCTTAGTTTATGGATTTATCACGTTCCTAACTTTACGTGATTCTGTTATACATTATATATAAATATATATATATATCATATATATATATATATATATATATATATATATATATATATATATATCTATATTATCTATATATATCAAACATCATATATATACTGATAATGCGTATTTATTTTTATCATAAAAATATTGATAAATACATCAATATACCATTAAAAGGTAGCCATGGCTCTGTAGCTTGTTCATAATATTCGGGTTGAAAGTGGCTTCGGAAAACAAAAATCACACGAATTCCAAGTCACTGGAGGTCTGAAAATGTTTTCAAAGAGCACTAAGGTTTTTTACTTGTCATTGTTGACGAAACATTTCAGTTTTATTGCTTGTACTGATATAGAGAGTAATTTTATGTTCATTTCAAGTATTTTTCGATACACAGAAAGCTGCTAAAGTATGTTTTAGGCCATTTGTAAAATAACGAGTATTTTTCTTGTATGGGTCAATTCGCCTGTCTATCAACATTTAGCTAAGGAATGATTCTAATATCAAAGTTTATTTGGAATAAAATGTCATTTTCTTGCTGTTAAAGTCTATTGTTTTGTTAACTGGGATAATTTTGAAACTTTTGTTCCTCAAGCCTTGATGAACTACGAGAATATTAAACAAAATAACGAAGTTTCAAAGATATTGATTACTAATAAAAACTCGTGCTTTTTTTCCCCTTGTATTACCGATCAGAACATTTCTCTTCGCCTCTCAAAGAAACATTTACTGTAACAACACCAGATATGAATAATGGGTTTTAGTCCCTTCATTGCCTACAGGTCGTGTTCTAAACCCACCTTTCTTTCTTATTCATCTTTCAAATCAAACTTAGATTAGTTAGATGAAAGTGGAAATAGACTCTTGTACGACTGGAAAATTTATACAATGTCTAAACGTCAAGAAGAAGAAGAAGAAGAAAAAGAAGAAGAAGAAGAAGAAGGAGAAGGAGAAGTGATTTCGTGATGGGTAATCATACAGTGTTCAAATTTCCTTTCGTTCGTTTCCTTTCCATCAAAAATGCATCTTGTTTTTTTTCTTTTTTAATGAATCTTAGTAAGTGGTACCAAAGCAAGTTGGTGGTTATTCATTACAATGTCATTTTTTTTAATACAGATCTGTTTTTCTGTAGTTCAAGTTTTTCGTGATTTTGATAAAACCTGCGTGTTGGGTTTGGTAGGCACCTAAGGATGAGTAATTATTTGTATTGATTATTCGTCATCTTACCCATTTATGTGGGCCACAAATCATGAAAGGTATATAAATCTATCTCATAATTTTCATGTTAAATTTCAACATGTAATGTGGATGATGAGTGTCAAAACTTACTCTTTAGCTGAGAAGTAGTTGAAATCTATTATACCAATTATCATTATTTATGAACAAGACGAAAAACTAAAAAGAATAGTAAAGAGTATGACGATACTGAATATGGTGAATACTGATATTGTTTTCAGTCTTCTTGCTACTGTAACACCATAAGTCAAGTAAAAAAAAAAATGTGCCAAAGTTTCTTAGACGCAATCGAGTTTTCTGTATAACGTACAATGTAAAAGCGGATTTGAGAACGCAGAAAAAAAATAGAAAACAAACTAAATAAAGAATGAAAAGATAAAGAAAATATAATAAAGAAAAGTTAAGGGCAATATGCATTACTTTACAGAATTTGAATTTACTTGAACGTTAAAAAGAGACATTGATCAATAAAAACGAACGGAAAAGAATAAGAATCTACTAATTCATCATATAAATACAATCCACAGAAAATAGCAGAGGAATAAAGAAAAGAAAACCACACTTAAACCTTGATTATAAAACCGCAGAGCAAAAAGCAAAGATAGTCAAATATATATAACACTATGTTAAACAGAGATATTTTGAAAATGCACGAAATAACAGTTCCATAAATATTTAGGTGAAGAATGCCAATCGATCCAGCAACGAAATACATTACTATCATCGGCGAGAAAATGAAATCGATCGCACAATTTTTACTTACGCAATGGCAACTGTGCACAGGACAGCGTAGTAAATACTTAACAAATTGCACAAGTTGCATTTGTGGGGAAGAAATGAGGAAATGCGACGGTGCTTGATGTTAATACAGATGAGTGTTTAACACCAGAGAAACCTCAAGGTCCTACTACACCTACCATTAACTGAGTGAAGAATCGAGACAGGCAGGAATTGCGGAGTATGTATTTCTGCAGGGCAAAGAAACGTGCCTATCCTTTTAAGGAAAATAAAATAAAATAAAATAAAATAAAATAAAATAAAATAACATAACATAAAATAATATAAAATAAAAAAATAAAAAAAAATAAAAAAATAAAATAAAATATAAAATAAAATAAAACGAAATAAAAAATAAAAATAAAACAAAAATAAAATAAAATAAAATAAAAAAATAAAGTAAAATAAAATAAAATAGGCGGAGAGGATGGGTCTTATAGGAATGTTCTTATGCACCTTAGGCAATCCGTACATAATACCAAAAGACGAACCGGTAACAAAGAGGTCTTCATAGGTAGTTTAACTTATTGCTTTCCTGTCTTTGAGCGATCTTAAAAATCTATGAATTCTATCTTCTTTTTTGAAGATTATTTTGTATTCTTTTTGGCCTATTTTATGGAATTTCTTGCTATCGGACAAGATATCTTGCATTTTGTTAATATAGTCTTTTTTATTTAAAATAACAGTTCCTTTACCTTTATCGGGTTTAGATAAGACAAGGTCTTCTCTTTTGCTTAGTTTTTTAAGGATACTCGAATCATGCCTGTTGAAAAAAGGGGCCTTTCTGAATTAGAAGGACCCCTTTTTCGCCTACTTTGATGCGGTCTGGCCTAGTTTATTTGTATTCTTGCTGTTCGTGCAACGAACAGACTTTTACGTGGGAAGCACTCGTCGACTGCTCAAAGTACGATGTGACTCACACATAGGCATTAGTTACCGCACAGTGATGAAGCTTTCTAGTCCAGAGTTTTTCAAATATAAGAAAACCATGCACAAATATGCAAATGGAGAATATAAACTACGATGATTTTAAGATAATTTTATTTAGCCCTGATAAAAACAACTCCCTATACTCGAGTCCTTGGCCATTAAGCACCTTGTTCCAACATTGAATAACAACACTACAGCAGTTCCATTATACATTGCTTAGACCGCCCACTCTTATCTTCTTTCCTTGGTTATCTCGACTCCTTCTCGCTCTGGTAGGCCTTTCAGCAAACGAACCTCGGGTTGTAAGGTTTGTTTTATATATTATTAAATTTTTTTTAACAATTTTTACTTAGTGTTTAATACATTTGTGTTTATAGTTATTTGATTTTTATTTAAATTTTATATATATATTTTTTCTCGTGCTTATTTATAGGTTAACAATTTATGTTAATCTTGCTGGACAAGTTTGTAATTTAGTATTTTTGTGTTTTTTATAGCCTTGAAAATGAGATCATACTCTTGAAACGTTGGCAACAATAAAGCAACCCAATGTATTGAGCTGTTTGCCTTTTCACCTACTACATGACTGGGGACTAGCCTCGACTCCTATTGGATATATATATATATATATATATATATTATATATATATATATATATATATATATATATATATATATATATATATATATATATATATATATATATATATATATATATACTTTATATGATATATAATATATATATATATATATATATATATATATATATATATATATATATATCAATATATATATATATATATATATATATATATATACATATATATATATATATATATATATCTATATATATATATATATATATACACACATATATATATATATAATATATTACACACCATATATATATATATAATATATATATATATATATATATATTTATATATATATATATATATATATATATACATATATATATATACATATATATATATATATATATATATATATATATATATATATATATATATAATATATATATAAATATATGAATAGCTAAAGATTTGTAATTCTGTAACATTAAACTAATAGGCATGGAACACTTCAGCGAAAAATCCAACCAGAGAAACAGCCGCAGGAATGCCAAGAAAAGCGAAAACGTGAATCTCTCTTTATTGACCAAATAATGTATCGCCATTTCGGAGGCTACACCCAGCTCTCTGCTGCCCTTCTTCCCGTACTTCCAGCAGTGCTGTTCTAGTAGATAAAGGCAACTGGTTACGAGTTGTGGGAGGTATTCGGGTAGAAACTACGAGTGGCTGAACATTTGTTTGTAATTACGTGCGCGCCACGAAAGTTATACAAATAATAGTATGAATCAAATGTATTGCCGTTACGTTAATTATCTCACATTCTGAATACGCTTGTGACTACGAAGTCTTGATCCATATGAAGAACCAATTCAAGATATTCTGAATATTCGTATATCTAATATATATATAATATATATATATATATATATATAATATTATATTATTATATATTATTAATGATTATTTATATTTTAATAATATATATTATAATAATATTTATATAGATTATAATATAATATATATATATATATATAATAATATCATATTAACCCATAAAACCTATAGCGGATATCGATTCAGCTGAATCGTAAATACCTTCCCATTTTCCTTAATCATTTCGTCGCTTATTGACACCATCAGAGAGAATAAATAATATGGGTCGAAAATTTATCCTGTGTATAATGGTTACTGCAAAGAAATCAAGCTTGATTAAGATCTAATAATGTAGGTGGGAAGGGAGTTTCATAGCGCAAGAGTCTCTCCTTTTCTTTTTTTTTCCGTTTTTGCGTAAAGACTTACATATACTAACGAAAATGATAAATAATAAAAAATAAAAAAACAGATATTGAAAAATGAAATCCTGAAAAGCGAGAGGTCTTCATAGTTTTCCCTGTGTTCGTTTGCACAATAGAACGCAGGTCTCCTTTTGACCAGAGGCTTTCATCCTTGCCTTTCAGAACCACACTTAATCAAGCATGCTCAACGCACAATCGACGCAGCACATGAAAACACGGAGTTCAACGAGTTTCATTGTTCGTGTTCTGAGATCTGAGCCCACTGGTCTTTTTATTTGTGGAAAGTGACTCTTCAACCTAATGAGGTGCGGAGATGATGGACTCTCAATATAAAAGTCTTTTAAACTTGACGGATTGTTGGGGGTGAAGACTACTACTATTCAGAAAACCAAAAGGGTGCTTCTCACACTCGATATACCAAAGGGGTATTTTCCGATGGTAGACGGTGTCCACACAAGTATTATTGAGAAATCCCTTTCATGTAATTGCTTTTATTCTCTCTCTCTCTCTCTCTCTCTCTCTCTCTCTCTCATTGACGATTCATGCCACTTTCCAAATGGACATTTTAAACATTTCATTTCTGTAGGCTCTAATAACGTATAGTTAATATTATAAACAGAGTTATTTTTGACATTTTTTATATTGTCTTATAAAACAAACAATGATTTTACCTTGTGCCTATGATAAAAAATTACTTATTACAGTTCGTTAAACAAATCAGGAAAAAGAAAGACCACTTGTGTCATACGAAGCTTCCATAATTACTTCTGTCTGAACGTAAGTATGCAACATATAGGTATATTTGTGAACAAATGAACACAAACTTCAATCAACGTAATTTATTGTTGCACTGCAACTGAGTGTTGATTTCTTTCTTGTTAATCAGAACTAGCTGCAATTCATGAATGATATCGGATTCCTAAAGGGAGAGATGCACTTACTTATCTGCAATTTATCAAAATATGGAGATTGCAATTATGCAATTTTCCGTGATTTTGAAAAGTCTGAAAGCTTGTTCTCATTCAAATCATATTTTATGGAAAATTTGCATTGATAGAGTTAACGTTACTCATGCGTATAATTTTTCACTTAATTTACATAATTATATTTGTTGCTCTTGATACTGAGGACAATCTTACAACTCCACAGTTTTTTATATGTATATATATTTAAAAGATAAATCTTTATAGAATTCCCTGGGTAAACTGTTCGACTGAAAAGGAGAATCGAATAGTGTCCCGAAAGTTTTGTGTAAAAATTTATCTTTAAATATATATGTATATATATACATAACTGTGGACTTGTTTCTCCATTTCAAGTCTCATGCTACTATTATTATTTTTTTTTCTCTATCACAGTCCTCTAATTCGACTGGGTGGTATTTTTAGTGTGGGGTTCCGGGTTGCATCCTACCTCCTTAGGAGTCCATCACTTTTCTTACTATGTGCGCCGTTTCTAGGATCACACTCTTCTGCATGAGTCCTGGAGCTACTTCAGACCTCTCGTTTTTCCAGATTCCTTTCAGGGATCTTGGGATCGTGCCTAGCGTTCCTATGATTATGGGTACAATTTTCACTGGCATATTCCATATCCTTCTTTTTAATTTCTATTTTCAGGTCTTGATACTTATCCATTTTTCCCTTTCTTCCTCTTCAACTCTGGTGTCCCATGGTATTGCGACATCAATAAGTGATACTTTCTTCTTGATTTTGTCAATCAACGTCACGTCTGGTCTATTTGCACGTAACACCCTATTTGTTTTGATACCATAGTCCCAGAGGATCTTTGCCTGATCGTTTTCTGTCACTCCTTGAGATTGGTCTTCGTACCACTTATTACTGCAAGGTAGCTGGTGTTTCTTTCACAGGCTCCAGTGGAGGGCTTTTGCTACTGAATCATGCCTCTTTTTGTAATCGTTCTGTGCAAGTGCGGGACATTCGCTTGCTACGTGGTTTATGGTTTCATTTTTCGTATTGCACTTCCTACATATGGGAGAGATGTTATTTCCATCTATCGTTCTTTGGACAAATAAGGTTCTTAGGGCCTGATCTTGCGCCGCTGTTATCATTCCTTCAGTTTCCTTCTTTAGCTCTCCCCTCAGTAGCCATTGCCACGTGTCATTGCTGGCTAGTTCTTCAGTCTGTCTCATGTATTGTCCGTGCATTGGTTTGTTATGCCATTCCTCTGTTCTGCTTGTCTTTCTCCTGTCTCTGTATATTTCTGGGTCTTCGTCTACTTTTATCAGTCCTTCTTCCCATGCACTCTTGAGCCACGCGTCTTCACTGGTCTTCATATATTGCCCCAGTGCTTTGTTCTCGATGTTGACGCAGTCCTCTATGCTTAGTAGTCCCCTCCCTCCTTCCTTTCGTGTTATGTATAGTCTGTCCGTATTTGCTCATGGGTGTAGTGCTTTGTTTATTGTCATATGTTTCCTCGTTTTCTGGTCTATGCTGCGAAGTTCTGCCTTCGTCCATTCCACTATTCCTGCACTGTATCTGATTACTGGCACTGCCCATGTGTTTATGGCCTTTATCATATTTCCGGCGTTGAGTTTTGATTTGAGTAACACCTTGAGTCTCTGCATATATTCTTTCCTGATCGTGTCCTTCATCTCTTGATGTTTTATATCCCCTCCTTCTATTATTCCAAGTATTTGTATCCCGACTCATCTATGTTTTTGATGTTGTTCCCATCTGGTAGCTTTATCTCTTCAGTCCTTGTTACTTTGCCCTTTTGTATGTTGACTAAGGCGCATTTTTCTATTCCAAACGCCATCCTGATGTCCCAAGATACAATCCTTACAGTCTGGATTAGGGTATCTATTTCCTTGATGCTCTTACCATACAGCTTGATGTCGTCCATGAACATCGGATGGTTAATTCTGTTGCCTCTTTTCTTGAGTTGGTACCCAGCATCCATCTTCTGCAGTACCTTTGTCCTGGGAATCATGGCTACTACGAAGAGTAGTGGGGACAGTGAGTCGCCCTGGAAGATCCCTCTCCTGATATTAACCTCTGCTTGTCTTATTCCAGAGCTTGTAAGTATTGTATTCCAGTTGCGCATTGTATGTTTGAGGAAGCTGATGGTGTTTTCCTCTGCCCCATATATTTTCAGACATTCTATTAGCCAAGTGTGTGGTACCATGTTGAAGGCTTTCGTATAGTCTATCCATGCCATGCTTAGGTTGGTTTTCCTTCTCTTACTGTTCTTCATTACCATTTTGTCTATCAGGAGCTGGTCTTTTGTGCCCCTACATTATTATTATTATTATTATTATTATATTATTATTATTACTATATATTAAAACATCCAGGAGACATCATTTCACCATCTTATTAGCTAGAAAACATGGCGATAAATAACTGTTTCCGAAGAATAAGTTTTGAAATATTTTCCTACACAACGTTCCAGAAGTTAGAAAACAAATAGGAGGCCATTCAAGTTCTAAGAATTCACAAAAGGAACTCGGGTCAGGAAACTTAAATTGGTTCTTATTTATGTTCCTGAGTTAATATCTTTCATCTGCAACAATAACTCTTAGGAGACGAGTATTTCGATACGAGAATGATAGCGCGCTATGTTGCTCTAGAACCCGGCTCTGCCCGTCATGTATGCGTTACCTACCAATCCCCTACCTATCCCATTCCTACCTGTTACGGACGAACAGGTTTGCAGCAGGAAGATAAATGTGTCATGTCTAACCCAACCCCAACCGGGACTGACAAACAGGTTCGCAGGAGGGTGGAATTGTCATATTTCCCCTACTCCACCGATCCCATACCTACCCCGCCCCAACCAAGGGCAGACAAACAAGAAAAAATACACTTGGACATTATTGTTATAGATAGATACGTTGTGCCTCATATCGCAGGGAAGGTTTCATTTTTCTTAACAAATAGAAATGTTGATTAACTGTCAGTACCACCAGAAGACGTGTTACTTTTAAGAAATAAGAAACGGTTTATAGTCTAGGTTTATAAACTTCTATTGATTGAATTTAGCTCTTTATCAGATTATTAGTTAACATTAGCTAATATTAGTTAAAAAATATATAGATGACTCCCTGATAAAATGAACAAATATAAACTAATATTTATTCATTATGTCAAGGACTTAACTATATATTTACTTATTTATTCTATTGGTGTATAGCTTACAGGAAGCTAACCGTAGACAAACTGTGAGAAAGAGATGGATGGTAAGTCACCAACTGAAGACTCATCTCATGAAAAAAAAATAAGAGCTCCTAAGACAGTTTGCGCTGATCAACAAAAACACCGTATGAATGGAGGATTTCCTAAAAAACTAGTTTTTGAGTGTTTCAATACTCATACGAAAGAAAGACTTTATATTGTTTTATGGTTAAACGAAAGAAGGTGGCTATAACAATATTGGTTTGGCATACGGATACATAAAGAACTGACAGCTGGATTTCAATGTCATATGAGACATCACTTTCGAAGAGATCAGAATAGAAATATATTGTTTACATACAAAATAAATAAATAAAAAAAATTATACATACAAGAAAATTAAAAATATTGTTTATCGGCACACGAAAATAAAAAAAAAGTATTAATTCCTAAGGGGGACATCTCTAAGAGACTCGATTATAGAAAATAAAAAATAAAAAATATTAAAGGTAAAGAAGCTTTTTGCCCGGTGAGGGTTATAACCTTCCAGCTTTATATGCCCTACGGTATTTTTTTCTCGCTTAAAAGTTTTTGACTACAGAATTAGTGCAATGTTTATCCACTTCATCAGCCTTTTCATAGAATATTTAAACATGTAGTGACTGACTTATGTAACTGCAGTTTGGAGCGCTCATCACCCTCTATATATATTACATATATACACATACACACACATTATGTATATATATAAATATATATATATATAATATATATATATATATTATATTATATATATATATAATATATATATATACTATATATATATATATTTATATATATACATATATACTCTGATAATGGGTATTTATTTTCATCATAGAAATATTGATAAATACATCAATATACCATTAAAAGGTAGCCATGGGTCTGTAGCTTGTTTTTCATAATATTCGGGTTGAAAGTGGCTTCGGAAAATAAAAATCACACGAATTCCAAGTCACTGGAGGTCTGAAAATGTTTTCAAAGAGCACTAAGGTTTTTACTTGTCATTGTTGACGAAACATTTCAGTTTTATTGCTTGTACTGATATAGAGAGGAATTTTATGTTCAATTTCAAGTATTTTTTCGATACCAGAAGAGCATTTTTAAAGCTGTTCAAGTATGTTGGTAGGCCATTTGCCCAAAATAACTAGGTTACTTTCCTTTGTATGGGTCTAATTCGGCCTGTCTATCAACAGTTTAGCTAAGGAATGATTCTTATATCTAAGTTTATTTAGGAATAAAATGCCATTCTTGTGCTGTTAAAGTCTATTGTTTTGTTAACTGGGATACTTTTGAAACTTTTGTTCCCTTTGATTTCTCTCGCTTTAGCAAAGTGTCCTCAAGCCTTGATGAACTACGAGAATATTTAACAAAATAACGAAGTTTCAAAGATATTGATTACTAATAAAAACTCGTGCTTTTTTTCCCCTTGTATTACCGATCAGAACATTTCTCTTCGCCTCTCAAAGAAACATTTACTGTAACAACACCAGATATGAATAATGGGTTTCAGTCCCTTCATTGCCTACAGGTCGTGTTCTAAACCCACCTTTCTTTCTTATTCATCTTTCAAATCAAACTTAGATTAATTAGATGAAACGCGGTAAATAGACTCTGTACGACTGGAAAATTTATACAATGTCTAAACGTCAAGAAGAAGAAGAAGTAGAAGAAAAAGAAGAAGAAGAAGAAGAAGAAGAAGAAGAAGAAGGAGAAGGAGAAGAAGTTATTTCGTGATGGTCAATCATACAGTGTTAAAATTTCCTTTCGTTCGTTTCCTTTCCATCAAAAATGCATCTTATTTTCTTTTAAATGAATCTTAGTAAGTATATACCAAAGCAAGTTGGTGGTTATTCATTACCCTGTCATTTTTTTTTTAATACAGATCTGTTTTTCTGTAGTTCAAGTTTTTCGTGATATTGATAAAACCTGCGTGTTGGGTTTGGTAGGCACCTAAGGCTGAGTAATTATTTGTATTGAATATTCGTCATCTTATCCATTTTTGTGGGCCACAAATCATGAAAGGTATATAAATCTATCTCATAATTTTCATGACAAATTTCAACACGTAATGTGGGTGCTGAGTGTCAAAACTTACTCTTTAGAAGAGAAGTAGTTGAAATATATTATACCCATTATCATTATTTTTGAACAAGACGAAAACCTAAAAAGAATAGTAATGAGTACGAAGATACTGAATATGGTGATTACTGATATTGTTTTCAGTCTTCTTGCTACTGTAACACCATAAATCAAGTAAGAAAAAAAAAAGTGCCAAAGTTTCTTCGGCGCCATCGAGTTTTCTGTATAACGAATAATGTAAAAGCGGATTTCAGAACGCAGAAAAAAATAGAAAACATACTAAATAAAGAATGAAAAGATAAAGAAAATATAATAAAGAAAAGTTAAGGGCAATATG